>NC_030418.2:8971353-9051353 GCF_001660625.3 Ictalurus punctatus | reverse complement strand
CTAACAACTAGGGATGCACTGAAATGAAAATTCTTGGCCGAAACCGAATTTAATGAAAAACTTGGCTGAATACCGAACACATTTTTTTAAATCACGTTTTTTCCATTTATTTTGCCAATTTTTTTCACCATTGCATAAATTAAATAGTCAAAATGTGCTTTTTACTATTTTGTCTTGCTTTTCAAAGCAAAATTCAATTACAAAAACTACGACTTCAAAATATTTAACACTGAACATTTTTTTTTCATTCCAGCAGGCATAGGCTACCAACAAGGCACAATATAACTTTAAATAAATAAATTAGTAAAATAAAAATATTTTTATGTGAAAATATTTTCTTGAATAGCCTATGTTAGGCCTATAACTGACTGCTAAAAGAATGTAATACTCTGTAGCCTACAACAAAAAAAGTGCATTGACGAGTGCAAAAAATGGTTCTATTCGGTTATATACAGCTGATTATATTCGGGATATAAACCGCTCGCGTCCCTGTACACCTCGCGGAGTAGTACATATAGTTCATAGTATAGTAGATATAGTATAGTTAGATATGTTGTTAATGTTATGTTCCTTGATGGATTTAGTTAGTTTAAACTATAGATTAGGTCATTTAGTCCCCGCTGGTTTTTCCGCTCCCAGTCCATAGTACCAGTTCATGTTTCTTGTTTTGTGTTTTGATCCTGTTTTCTGTGACCGTGACTTTGATTCCTGCTTTGCCCCGTTTATGCCTGTGTGCCGATCGCCCGACCCTTTGCCTGCCTGTAATTTGGATTTCTGCCCTTAAATAAATAAATAAATAAATACGTCTTTACCTGCACCTGCTTCCGTACTCTACATCTCGCGACGTGACAGAATACTCCGCATAGTGTACAGAGGTGTATATATCCCGAATATAATCAGCGCTAAGCGCTGGCAGCTGAAAACAATAAAACCACACTCCCGAACAACAACCAATGACAAAATAGGGAGGAGACAGAACAGAAACAAAACAAACACACGTGTCCACAGTAAACAATGTCATGGTTGTCGACATTTGAAGAGCATGCGCTCGCTGAGCACTCGTGCACGTAGCTCGTGCATGCGCGCGCTGCCAGAAGGGGAGATCGTGACATTCGCGCATCTCACTCTGGTTGCTAGGCTATTTGGTCGCGTCATCAAACACGTCATTGTTCGGTCAAATTTATTCTGCCTTTTCACTTATTTGGCCGAACACCGAAAGTGTTTTTTTTGCTATTGTCGGCCGAATAATTTCGGTTGCCAAACTTTCGGTACATCCCTACTAACAACTGTACTTGTAACCAGATATACTGTGCTTAAACTATAATTAATTGCTGTAATATGCTACACATTGCTTATTCGTAAGCTTCAGTGATGGCTCTTTTTAGGTCATTGCTGGCTTACAGTGTTGAATGAATGGATCACAATCTATTACCATTCCAAGAATGCAACAGCTAGTTAGTAAACTGGTGGAATACTTCCTGTCTATTAACAACTAGAAAAGATACCCTATAATTACATATTACATAATATGCTGCAAGGCTATTAAACGAAAATCAACAAAATATTTTTTTTAAGTCTCTCATGAAGAGAGGCTGTTTAATGAAAAGTAATGTCCATCATGAAAGAATGGATAACTTCGCTAATGATTTGTCACAGTGTCAGGCAGCCAATTAGAACTGATTTCCATAAAAATTAGTTAGCCAATATTTGAGGTTACAGTTGGGCCCATCCACAGCTGACAACAAGAAAAAGTATTCGTGTGAGCAGTGAGTGTAGGGAATGATTTTTGCCTGTGCTTACAGATCTGTACCTACGAGTTCTCCCCTTTCCACATGTGTACATCTATGTTCCTCTCACAATTGTAATTTACTGCATGTGAGCATAAATAATGTGTTCAAATATTTGCCACGAATCTGCTGCTATAATGTAGCCAGGTGTTTCCGGTGCGTAAGCACCGGCCCGTATAGCAGAGGGGAGGGAAGCGATCTGATTGACCGGGAGGAGGGTCTGACTGACTTGGAGTGAGAGATACTTTGCCGAAGCAGCAGCGCAAAATTTTTTTTCGGTTCATTGTGAAACTGGCAGGACAAATCAGACTGTGGTGGGCTGCCACAATCCAGATAATTAATGGGAAACGCCGATTTAGTGTTTGTCACTGTTCTATTATGCCATAACTGTTGCATTATATGGCCATTAGATGGCACTGTTTAAATTTAACCAGTGTTCGTTGATTTTGATTTGTTAGTTGGAATGCCATAATAGGGTTTAGAGGTCAGTGTAGCCATCTTGGAAGAAACTACGACTGTGTCCAAAATTACATACTACCCTACTACATGGTAGGCAAAAAGCAATATGCCAGAGGGGTAGTATTTGCGAATTTTCAGTAGGCGAGAAATACCCGGATGATGTACTGCTTCTGGAGAGATTTTGCAGTATGCAACCGATGGACACTACGCGAGTCAAAAATCCCATAATATAATTGGTGCGGACAAGTTCAGAAAAAAAAAATCACAGAATACAGTGCGTTGGCTCTTTTTAAGTATTAAACTTTGGTTAGACAGGACTTGTTTAACAATACCTGAATAAATTAACTTGTTGAAGGTTTAAACAAGAAAACAGTGTTTGAAACCTTTTTGTGAGCTCTATCATGCTTTAGCTGGCCAAGCTAACAGCAACAAATTTACCTCAGCCTGTTAACACTGCCCACATTAAATTGCTAATTCAGTTAATCTTCTGGATGTGCATTTTGCTGTTATTGCGGTCACTTTAATCTGATTTTTGTGTTTATGATGATGTGGAAGGTCACATGACAATACCAACATGGCGGCTGTAGTATGTCCAGGATTGTAGTTGTCATACACACACTGATTAGTACGTACTGTTTCAGCAGCCGTGCAGTAGGGAC
This sequence comes from Ictalurus punctatus, assembly GCF_001660625.3. Classification (NCBI taxonomy): domain Eukaryota; kingdom Metazoa; phylum Chordata; class Actinopteri; order Siluriformes; family Ictaluridae; genus Ictalurus; species Ictalurus punctatus. The sequence continues at coordinate 9,048,448 of NC_030418.2, read as the reverse complement.
TGCATCGAATGCACTATGTACTGTCACAGTACACAATTTTGGACACGTGCTTGTAATTGAGAATTTACTTCTGTCCATCCTCACATTTTGTGCTTTTGATGTCATCTTTTGTGAGTAGAACTTTCTGATGTTGTATTTTTGCCTCGAAGAATATTTCTTGAGTTATTTTTCTGAACTTGTATAATTCAAGTATAGAAATTATACTAAAGTATAATTAGTCATATGGGTTATTTATCCTAATTTTGTGTGAATATTGCTTTGTACGTCAGTTGTGTGCCATGTAAACATACTGATATGCTTAGTTACTAAGAATGTGTAATTACTGTTTACATTTCACACCTTCAGTTCAGCTTATTCTGGTCTCATCTGTTTAACTAGTTGTGTTAAACCACACACCATAAGGACAGAATATATAGTTTCTCTGGTAGGCTTTTGAAATAATATTCTGATTTAAAATTGTGCATTGGGTAAATATACTCACAGAGCACTTTATTAGGAACTCTGTACTAATACTGGTTAGGGCTCCCTTTGATCTCAGAACAGCCTCGATTCAATGGCATGGATTCCACAAGATATTGGAAATACTCCCTTTGAGATTCTGGTCCATGTTGACATGAATGCATCATCCTGCAATTCCAGCAGATGCATTTTCATGCTGCGAATCACCTGTTTAACCACGTCTAAAAGCCAGATTAAGAGGACGTTTGCATTGTGGCATGGTGCATTATCATGCTGGGAGTAGCCATTAGAAAATGGGTAAATTGTAGCTGTGAAGCCATGCACATGGTCAGCATCAATAGTCAAATAGGCTGTGGAATTCAAGCGATGTTTGTTTGGTATTAACAGACCCAGAGTGTTCCAAGAAAACATTCCCCACACCATTACACCAGCCTGGACTGTAGAGATTGCTGTGTGTAAAAATCCCAGGAAATCAGCAGTTAGGGTTAGCTGATTAGATAATTGCATTGCATTGAGTAGGTGTACAGGTGTTTCTAAGAAAGTGCTCCATGCATGTACATATTACCAATATATATTGAAATCATATGAGATGGAGAAAAAAAATATTGTGATAAGACCCATTATTTTTGCTCCTAATTTATTGTGACCATGACACTTGAACTTGACAATGGATTTTGACAAACTGCTGAAGCTGTAATACTTAACATGATCTTTATTATTTAGGATTTTATCAATAAATTTTGATTGTTAAAATCACATCATAGCTAATTTTAAACTCAACAGGAGAGAATCCGGACCAACATGAACAGGATAAAGGAGATCACAGATAAGAAACAAGCAGCTTGTCTGGACAAAGATGCAGCATCTCGGTTTGTCAGGAATGCACTGTGGGTTGGAAAGGACACCAAACCCAAAGACAGCATGGGGAAGCACAGCAAGCCAAGGAAAGGAAACTGACTTGAGGAGCAACTCAAACTGCTGGGACTGTACTATACACACGCGCACACAATGTATCGTCATCATTGATGTGCTTTCTCTCATCATTGTTCCATTTCTTCTTTTAGGCCTCTGTTTTGCCTGGCAGCAGGTTGAGGTTTGGTATTGTCAATGTAATTTTGTTGACTTACACATTTTATGATAAGATTTCAGTGGGAAGTAGATATTTACAAACAGTCTACATGAAGTTGTAATGGTAATGAGATCTCATGCATGGTTGTTTTTTTGTTTGTTTTTGCACATATCCAAGTAAACATTCACATCTACTTATGTCCATTCTCGAGGAGACGCTGACCGAAGTTCTTTTGTTTTATGAGAATTTGCCTAGAAACACAATTCAAGCTGTGATTACTATGTGAAATGTTTTTATTAAAATATAAATATTCTAACCACTTTCAGTTCATTGTATGTGGATGTGAAAACATGAAAGAAGTATAATCATGCTTTTATTCTTCTGCATTAAATGCTTTATTTTGGTCAGAGTCACAAGAGATCAGGAGCCTACTCTGGGAACACTGGGAAGGAGGTAGGAATACACACTGGATGGGATGCCAATTTATCACAGAGCACCGTGTGTGTGTGTGTGTGTGTGTGTGTGTGTGTGTGCGTGCGTGCGTGCGAACACACACCCACACCAGCAAGTTTTTGGGAAGTGGGAGGAAGCAGGAGAACCTATCCATCCATACATTTTTTTTTTTTTTTATTCAGGCTTTGACCAAAAATACAGAAAATGCCATTTTGAATTATATATAAGCAGTGGGGGGAAATAAGTATTGAACGTGTGAATTTTTTTCAGTAAACTTATTTCCAGTGTGATTATTCACATGAAGTTTTCTCCAGCCATCAGTATTAACTCAAGAAATCTGGAAATATTAAGAATTCACAACATTAAAGTCCATAAGAGAGAAATAGTTTGTATATTTTGTGAAACATTATTTTGACAGGTCTAGGTCAAAGGTCAAGATTATTAACATCAATCATATTTATGTTGACAGGTCTTGACAGGTGTAGGTCAAAGGTCATCACCAACCGTCATTATCTTGACTGGTGTAGTTAAAGATGTATATTGTTACACATTCTTTACTATTGATTAATCATTGATTTTGACAGGCGTAAGTCAGTGGTCATCACCAGCTGTCATTATCGTAACAGGTGTAGGTCATTACCAACTGTCATTTTCTTAAGTTGTCATTAACAATCATCACCAACTGTAATTTATCATAACAGTTGAAGATTAAAAATGGATGATGTTACACGTTCTTTCCCATACATTAGTCATTGATCTTGACAGGCATAGTTAAAGATATATAATGTTACATGTGTTAGGTTTGTTGTAATCTGTTGTGTTCCCACACATCTGTTTAAATATTTAGGCCATAGATAATTGATTATCAGTAGTAAACTTTAAATCCAGTTCTGGTGCATTCCCACACACACAAACACACATGTTCTTTCACATAGAATGTATTCATACATAGTATGGTCATGTGCATTCCACACACATACATACATAAGGCTGATGAAATAATAAATAATTAATTTCCGTACACATCCAACCAAAAATATGACACACACACATTCTTTCACATAGAATGTATTCATTCATAATATGGTCGTGCATTACACACACACACATCCAAGTAAAAATAGGACACACACACACACACATCCGACCAAAACCATGACTCTCTCACACACACATACATGCATGCATATCCCGTTTATGCTAACACTCCTGAGCCAGGTCAAAAGTTCATCACCAGCCATCATTATGGTACATGTGTTAGGTTTGTTGTATACTGTCGCGTTCCCACACACACAAGTTCTTTCACATAGAATGTATTCATACATAGTATGGTCATATGCATTCCCACACATATACATGCATATCACCTGTTTAGGCTATCACTCCTGAGATAGGTCAAAGGTCATCACCAACCGTCATTATCTTAACAGGTGTAGGTCAAAGATTAATAACGGTGGTCCTTCACATAGATCCATATGTTCAACATTTAAAGATGATGTTTTAAAAGAAACAGGTGTTTCATCCATAATGATAAAAAAAGAAAAAAAAAGAAAAATGGTTGTACTCCAATGTGAAATAAATCGGTGGAGACACACTGAGTACATTTCTGTTTCACAGTATAGGTTCCCCACCCTTAATGTAGTGTGACAAATGTACATACCCTCTGTGACTACATTGCTTAAGGTTTAAACATTTTTATTTTGTGATGGCAGCAAACAAAACTGTTGTACATTTGGTATCTGGTGATTTTAGAATTAGGCCCCAACTGTCAAATATGTTTTGTGAATGGCTTTGTCAGGCAAAAAGCATGATGGCATGGAAAGAGTATATAAGAGTAATTGGGGTGATTTAATGCTTAGGAGTTCAACAGTACTTTGACTTGGGAACATTCCAACATGGCTCTCAGAGAAGCATTATCTAAAGTACGTATATATAATATAGATCAGATCACCAGTCTGTCTGTTTACCCACTCCTGATCTGGAGTCAAAGTTATTACTTTTTATTTCCTTGTATGGGTTTATGACAGTGAGCAGTCATATACACTATAAGTCAAAGGTATAGAAGCAGGAGAGTTATCTTTAAAGGTTCCAAAATAATTGAACAGTTAAGGCATATTTCCAACAGAACAGAATATTAGACATTTAATGTAAACTAGTGCAAAAAAAATTCTCTCATATTTCAGTGAAAATATTTTTCCATATTAAATGCATTATATTAGAAATGATAACAGTCTTTGCTGATAAGTTACAAACTCATACTTTATAATAATTTGTTTAGGAGCATCTGAATCTGGCAAAAAAAACCAACAACCTTTTATTGCCTTTAGGAATACATTAAAAGTTAATAAACAAATTAGGAAGAAATGACTTGTACACAACTGCTGCGGGTATTAAGTCAAAACATTTTGTTCAAACTTTAGCATGATCCATAGAGTAGCAGAAACTTATGGCACCTTATGAATACCATGTGAAGGATTAAGCATATAAGGCAAAAAGTAATATAAGATATATAAGAATATATTTATAAAATATAAGACATTATAAGGACGAAACATAATATTATTTAACAAGGTCTGCCATTCAGCCCTCTTAAGTGTAAGGGCATTATCAGTATTGTGCGGCAGTTGGGACAGTAGTTAGCTTTCAGATGTCAGATGAAAAACAACTTTTTGGGTCACAGTGCCAAACTACTGGCAGAATATTTGATCCTTCTTTTTCGGGCTGAAGGACTGGCATTTATTTAATAGACAGATTGCACAGCCATATACTTGGTCAGAGGATTTAGGAATTTCTTTAAGAAAGGTTAATTGTTTTTGTTCTTTTAGCATAGCTTCAGTTTGTATACTTACTTTGGTTATTTCTGTTTTAGGCCCACTGCTTTTTACTTTATATATGCTACCTCTAGGTTAAATTATTCGTAAACATGGAATTAGTTTCCACTGTTATGCTGATGATACACAGTTGTATTTTTCAGCGGAGCCAGAGGACAGACCGCAGCTTAATAAAGTTGAAGAATGTGTAAAGGAAATTAGACGTTGGATGCTAACTAACTTCCTTTTACTTAATTCTGATGAAACAGAAGTACTTATATTAGGATCACGTGTAACTAGAAGTAAGCTTTCTGATCACATAGTAACTCTGGATAGCCTTTCTGTTTCATCATGTACAGCAGTACAGTGCATCTGGAAAGTATTCAAAGCACTTCACTTTTCCCACATTTTGTTATATTACAGCCTTATTCCAAAATGATTAAATTAATTATTTTCCTCAAAATTCTATAAACAATACCCCATAATGACAACATGAAAGAAGTTTGTTTGAAATCTTTGCAAATTTGTTAAAAAATAAAAACAAAAAAAGCACATTTACATAAGTATTCACAGCCTTTGCCATGACACTCAAAATTGAGCTCAGGTGCATCCTGTTTCCACTGATTATCCTTGAGATGTTTCTACAACTTGACTACCAGCTGTGGTAAATTCAGCTGATTGGACATGATTTGGAAAGGCACACACCTATCTATATAAGGTCCCACAATTAACAATGCATGTCAGAGCACAAACCAAGCCATGAAGTCCAAGGAATTGTCTGGAGAACTCTGAGACAGGATTGTATTGAGGCGCAGATCTGGGGAAGGGTACAGAAACATTTCTGCAGCATTGACGATCCCAATGAGCACAGTGGCCTCCATCATCCGTAAATGGAAGAAGTCTGGAACCACCAGGACTCTTCCTAGAGCTGGCCGGACGGCCAAACTGAGCGATCGGGGGTAGAAGAGCCTTAGTCGGGGAGGTGACCAAAAACCCGATGGTCACTCTGACAGAGCTCCAGCATGTCTCTGTGGAGAGAGGAGAAACTTCCAGAAGAACAACCATCTCTGCAGAACTCCATCAATCAGGCCTGAATGGTAGAGTGGCCAGATAGAAGCCACTCCTTAGTAAAAGGCACATGACAGCCTGCCTGGAGTTTGCCAGAAGGCACCTGAAGGACTCTCAGACCAAAGATTGAACAAAAATTTAACTCTTTGGCCTGAATGGCAAGCATCCTATCTGGAGGAAACCAGGCACCAGTCATCACTTGGCCAATACCATTCCTACAGTGAAGCATGATGGTGGCAACATTGTGCTGTGGGGACGTTTTTCAGCGGCAGGAACTGGGAGACTAGTCAGGATTGAGGAAAAGATGAATGCAGCAATGTACAGAGACATCCTTGATGAAAACCTGCTCCAGAGCACTCTGGACCTCAGACTGGGGCGAAGGTTCATCTTCCAACAGGACAACGACCTTAAGCACACAGCCAAGATAACAAAGGAGTGGCTACAGGACAACTCTGTGAATGTCCTTGAGTGACCCAGCCAGAGCCCAGACTTGAACCCGATTGAACATCTCTGGAGAGATCTGAAAATGGCTGTGCACCGACGCTCCCCCTCCAACCTGATGGAGCTTGAGAGGTCCTGCAAAGAAGAATGGGAGAAACTGCCCAAAAATAGGTGTGCCAAGCTTGTAGCATCATACTCAAAAAGACTTGAGGCTGTAATTGGTGCCAAAGGTGCTTCAACCAAGTATTGAGCAAAGGCTGTGAATACTTATGTACATGTGCTTTTTTTTGTTTTTTATTTTTAATAAATTTGCTTTAATAAATTTTGCTAAAGATTTCAAACAAATTTCATTCATGTTGTCATTATGGGTTATTGTTTGTAGAATTTTGAGGAAAATAATGAATTTAATCCATTTTGTAATAAGGCTGTAACATAACAAAATGTGGGAAAAGTGAAGCGCTGTGAATACTTTCCGGATGCACTGTAGGAATAGTAAATTGGTGTGTGATTTCATGAAAAGAAAAGTTTGTTTAAATTTGTTTACTGGATATAGGCAATGTAACTGCTTAAATACCTCCATGAAAATGTCTTCATCATTTGAGCTGTTTGCACGAATGGTGTGTTTGACTCAATGTGTCTGAGGGAAGTTAATGCACGTAGCAGGATAAATGGAAATAAATCTTCATACTGAAGCACAGATAAAACAGAACAGAATAACAGTGCAGGGATGCTTACTGTTTTTATGGATGTGCATGTGTGCTCCCTTGCTGAAACAGTTATTCAAATGCATTGTACAGTATATAATGCAATGTAAAGTTTTGTTTGTTTTTTGTTAATTAGAGGGTGGAGTTAGATTTCACTAAACAATTTCAGCCATAGTTGAACAAAGAAGAACCTTCACAAATATCGATAAAATGTCATTGAGCCATTTGGAGTCGAAAGAGTCGGATCTTATTGGTGAGCTGAGCTGAATCTGATCTGATTCACAAAAACGAGTCAGAATTCCCGTCACTATAGAGACGGAACGCATTTTTTGGTGGCTAATCAAAGTCCGTGATACAACACGCTTACAAGTGTGAGGACGAGTGTGTTTGAGGTTAAGGTTTGTGTTTAGTAAACGCTTCTTAAAATGAGGGAAATCGTTCACATGCAAGCTGGTCAGTGTGGGAATCAAATTGGTGCAAAAGTAAGTTTAAACCATGAATATTATTACAATTCTTACCGTTTAGTTTTATTAGTTGGTTAACTTCAGTGGAAAAAAAGTGGTGAACTGAACATTAACTACGACGTGGCTGATTTATTTCAGGGTTTAGGTCAAAAATAGCTTCTTTTTTGTTTGTTTGTTTTTATTTGAAATTGCTACCGATGACTTGACTGCGCTGCTCGAGCTATCTTGTTTACATTACGAACACGCTGTAGTAACCGCTGACTATAATAACGGTCTGGTTTTGTAATTTGATGCTGTTGTAGTTTTGGGAGGTGATCAGTGATGAACACGGAATCGACCCGACCGGTACCTACCACGGTGACAGCGACCTGCAGCTGGAGCGGATTAACGTGTATTACAACGAAGCCACTGGTAAACCCGGCTATTCATAGCTTCACTTTTTGTCCAAATAAGCTTACGGTTTAATTACTCACCTTAAATGCTTAACTGGATGTAGTGATAGTGTGTCCTGTGGTGAAACAGGTGGAAAGTATGTTCCCCGGGCTGTACTGGTGGACTTGGAGCCAGGGACCATGGACTCTGTAAGATCTGGTCCTTTTGGCCAAGTCTTCAGACCAGACAACTTCGTTTTTGGTGGGTGACAATTATATTTCATTTTATTTTTAATGATTGAAATATATATCCTTGTTTGCTCATCTCCTTTGTCACATTGTGCATGACTCAGGTGTACTGATCACATTGTGATATATTTATTTATTTTGGTTTAGGTTTTTTCCCCTGCCTCTGAATTTTGGCTAAATGGTGGGATGATTAAATTATTTTTAAAAAATTATTAAAATGATGATGATGATGATAATAATAATAATAATAATAATAATAATAATAATAATAATAAATACTGTTTGCAAAGACATGCCCATTTTCTGTAAACCAGTCAAATTCTGATTTCTAATCTCCATACCCAAACCCAAATATGCAGTTTCACTCTGAAATAAGTCCCATTCCCTTACATATTGTCTTCAGATCCTTCACAATAATTCAATATTATACAAACAGCTTACCTAATTCCTTTTTAGACAGTCTGTTGTCACACATACACAGTGCATGAATGCACAAGTTTTTGTTTTTAAGGGGTTATGGAGAGATCTGGGATATCCAGGGAATATTTGAGCAAGTAATATGTAGAATTTCCTAAATGATTAAATGTGTGAATGAGCAAAGTTTTACTTTTCAGAATCCTTCAAAATATTGTAAGACTGTTCAGCTGTCCTGTTGAACCCGTGAATGAAAACTAAGTATTTCTTACATGGCCTTTAAAGTGCTACTGATATAAAATGTTCTTCTAGTTGGTGGTGGGGGGAGATGGCTGGATACAGATGTAAAATATCTGCCCTAAAGTAATATTTTGCCCAACATGAACACAGCTTTTTATTTATTATATCTTGTGTCTGGGCCAAATTTTGTTATGCACATAAGCAACACTGAATGAGTGGATGAATGCAGGCAGAGGGTCCAGTTTACCAAATATAATACAAATTTAGAGAAATAAGGGAAAAAAATGCAAGGTGACATTGAATGAAGATTGAATAGTAGATTTTTCTCATTTTAGATATGTAGGTCATAACCAATGTATATAACATATATTTCTTAAGGTGTATCTAGAAAATTAAAAAAAAAAATGCATTCAAAGATCTGGATATTTTCTTTTGGATAGTAATGCATGTATTAAGCACACATTTTTATATAGTTCGCTTTAATTGTTTAAAATGGCATGTTTGTGGTGCCTTTATGTTGTAATTTAGCCTTATTGTCCTGCATTTCACAGGTCAGAGTGGTGCTGGAAACAACTGGGCCAAAGGCCATTATACTGAAGGTGCTGAGCTGGTGGACTCAGTGCTGGATGTTGTGCGTAAGGAGGCTGAGAGCTGTGACTGCCTACAGGGCTTCCAGCTCACTCACTCCTTGGGTGGGGGCACCGGATCGGGCATGGGCACACTGCTCATCAGCAAGATCCGTGAGGAGTATCCCGACCGCATCATGAACACGTTCAGTGTTGTACCATCTCCTAAAGTCTCAGACACTGTGGTGGAGCCCTACAATGCCACTCTGTCTGTGCACCAACTGGTGGAGAACACCGATGAAACGTACTGCATTGATAATGAAGCACTTTATGACATCTGTTTCCGTACTTTAAAGCTCACAACTCCCACTTATGGCGATCTCAACCATCTTGTTTCTGCCACCATGAGTGGTGTAACCACCTGCCTCCGTTTTCCTGGGCAGCTCAATGCTGACCTGCGAAAACTGGCTGTAAATATGGTGCCCTTCCCTCGTCTGCACTTTTTCATGCCTGGTTTTGCCCCACTCACCAGCAGGGGGAGCCAGCAGTACCGTGCGCTCACCGTGCCTGAACTAACACAACAGATGTTTGATGCGAAGAATATGATGGCAGCGTGTGATCCACGTCATGGCCGCTACCTGACCGTGGCTGCTATCTTCCGGGGCCGCATGTCTATGAAAGAGGTGGATGAGCAGATGCTCAATGTGCAAAACAAAAACAGCAGCTATTTTGTGGAATGGATCCCCAACAATGTCAAAACAGCTGTATGTGACATCCCACCAAGAGGGCTTAAGATGGCTGCCACCTTCATTGGCAACAGCACAGCCATCCAGGAGCTGTTCAAGCGCATCTCGGAGCAGTTCACAGCCATGTTCAGGAGAAAGGCCTTCCTGCATTGGTACACAGGAGAAGGAATGGATGAGATGGAGTTCACTGAGGCAGAGAGCAACATGAATGATCTTGTGTCTGAGTACCAGCAGTACCAGGATGCCACAGCTGAAGAGGAGGGCGAGTTTGAGGAAGAAGAGGAATTGGCATAAATATGTGTTAATCTTTCACATGTTCATATTTTCATAATTCTGTCTTTCTGTTCCTTTCAAACTTTCTAATAAATGTTTAACTTGGGCAACTTGGCTCATTCTTTGCTATTTTTTCACTAAATCATTCAGTAATTTGATAGTCCAGTGTCCTTTTAGTTCTCATATAGTTGCACAGAATTATGAATATTATATTTAGATTTTTTTGCCTTGTCTAAATTCTAACCTCAGATATGATTTTTACATAAAGCAAAAATATTCAAATAAAATTTTGTTGTGAAATTGGGCTTTAAACCAAAATGAGATAAAGGGTGTTGATTTCTTGTACTGCTTAATTGAACAAATCTGGTCACATAGTGGGGGGTGGTTGGGGGGATCTATGTGAATACAGCAAGAAGCTTCATCAGCTGTGCATAATCTTTATTTCCTTTAGTTTTATATAAATGTGAAGTCAGGTGCGGCCATTGTGTGTAGAGAAATTCCAATGCTTAAATATGAATCATATTACAAGTTTTTTTTTAAACTCTCAAAACTAAGGGTTTGTGTACTCAAAGTTCTGCCTTTTATATTTATGTGAACACTAGTTAAGTATTTTAACTGCCATCTCAAGTTAGATTTGTATTTATTTAGTTTGACCTTGATATTGTTAAATGAAAATGCTCACTTTATTATGAATAATGATTACCCTGACCCTGTGTAGGATAAACAATTTGGAAAACGGATGTATAATTATTACTTGTAATGAGTCTATGTGTTAGACATAATACATAGCAATAATACAATGATAAACTTTTTTTTAAATGATTAATTCAAATAATAGAAATTTGTAAACACTCTTTATTTTAGGGGGGGGCTAGGCTGGATGGAAGAACATACCACCATTAAATGTAGCCTACAAATTGTAAAAACAGGAATAAAATACAAATCGATGAATTTCTTGTTAAAAATGCTCTGTAGTCTTTCAGGGCCATGTGTCTTACAACAGATTGGCTATACCTAAACATACACACTACAGTATTAACTAGTATTTAAAAATGGCATGTAACCTATAGTATAATATTTCACAATTGTTTAGGAAGTTAGTAGGCACATTGAGTGTATTTCTCCAGCAGATGGGGCTGTTGTTTTGTCTTTAATTTATTTATTCATTTTCATATGGTTCATTTACATGTGATTCATTTACGTGTGATTCATTTACATGTGATTCATTTTCATGAGATTCATAGTCATGAGATTCATATTCAAGTGTTACATTTTCATGTGATTCATTTACGTATGATTAAATGTGATTCATTTTCTGGTGATTCATATTCAAGTGCTACATTTTCTGGTGATTCATTTATGTATGATTCATTTACATGTGATTCATTTACCTATTTGTTTCTCTGTAAATACAGTTTTAGACTGTGATATTACAAAGGTTTTTCCAGATTATTACTTGCTACACTGTATGAGATAACCCCAGTAAAATTGCCTGAATTCTATAATATAATTTGTTCACCATGTTAGGTTTAATTCCTCTAAAAACAGATTCGCAATTAAATAACATTACATCTTTCAAAGCATTGGCATGTTCTGCTTTCTCTCACAATCCTCCAAACACCCACACTAAAAGTCTCCATAAACAAATGAGACAGCAGTGTATCCTACAAAAACCAAACGTTGTCCACAATGTGAAAACAACTCGGAGAGTAAGCCGAAGTAACCAACAAAATTACCAAGACTGATAAACAGTCTGCACACAATAATAAATATAATGTCCTTACCTTTTAAAGACTTGTAACAAATAATATAACAGTGTAGCACGTAAAGTAGAGGAGATAACACTAATAAAATTAAATAAACAGAAACTCTAACCCAGTCAGAGCATCAAAACAGAGAAGCACATTAATACAGAAGTAAATTTAAGAGGAGTGAGTCCACAAAATCTAGGTGAAGTAATGCAACGACAATATCTTCAATAAAAATCCGAAATCTGTAGAGCTGGAAGGCCGAGTGCAAAAAATAAAAATAATAGAAGAGCAAAAAAGACTCCACTGTGTAGGTGATGCAGTTCACCCCGATATCAAGAGTTTAACATAGTCTCCTTCTTCCTCCGCTGAAAGAAAGTCCTTCTGAACACCATTATATGTAATGCGAAGCCGAGCTGGGTGAAGTATTCCATAGCGAGCGCCCTCAATACCACACAGTTGACGCCAAACCTCGTTAAACGCGGCCCGGGCCCGGGCTGTCTTGGCTGTGTAGTCAAGGAAAACGGAGATGGTCAAATACCTCACTTTAATCCTCTGGAGCTCTCTCGCACGGCGTAAAATGTCAACACAGTCACTGTGATAGTGGAATCTGCACACAATAGCTTGTGGTCGTTCACCAGGCTTGGGCTTCAGCTGAAGGGTCCGGTGGGACCGGTCCAAAACCGGCTCCTTCTCCAGACCAAGAGGCTATTGTTTTAATCCTGTACTACTACCTGAACATTTTTATAGAGTCTAAAAATTTACATCCGTTATTAAGAATTGATTTGATTTAATCACGTATGAAGACTAGGCAGGAAATATAAGCCAAGACACATTCTTTATTAATGTACATTTTAAGTGTGAAATATTTTAAGAACAGAAAGAACAGTGATGTGTAACACATTGAGTCATCATAATATCTTTTAGACATTAAGAGACATTAAATCACTGTTGTCATAAATTGATCTGTGAATATATTTCAATCTCATACAGGGATTACAGAAAAGTTCTCCGTTTGCAATAACGTATTCTTCAGTGAAAAGTGTTAACCTCTTTTTGTTCGTTTGTTTTGCTTTTGATAGCCGCTGTTGGTAGCAAGGATGACAAAAGGTACAGGGAGTGAAAGCCACAAAAATGAACAAGCATTTTCATTTACTGTATTTGAAAACAAGAACATTATTCTAAATTGTACCAGCATGATTTTACTTAAGAGACCGGTTCAGCATTATAGTAACTCTTGGGGGACCCCCAGCATCATGGTGGACAAATGGGTCATTTATCCCAGACATGTAGAACTTAGGGGTCTAGGGGATCAACTGATATGGAATAAGAGTATCTGATCAAAATATGTTGGTGAAAATATACAGTACTGTGCAAAAGTCTAGGCACCCTTTTTTTTAGTATAAACTTTGTTACAGATTTTTATTTTATGACTTCTACATTACTGAGTCAGTACAAAAACATTTTAGATTTCAAAACATGAAATTAAATGAAATTTTACAGAAAAGTATTTGAATGTCAGTAAAGAAAGCAACATTTTATGTAAGAGACACGTTTCAGACAAAACACAAAACAAAAAAATAACCCACAATGAAGGCTGCTGGATTTTGCTGCTAAAATAAGAAGCAAGTGCGACAGACGTCTCCAGAAGAACCATGTCTGGTTCTGCAAGATGCTCAATAAAACTTACAGCTAATTTCCTTATAAAACTGCACAAACTGTAGCTGAGATGACCCTTTTTTTTCTTTTTTTTTTTTAAGCAAAGGGTCCTCACACCAAATATTGAGTTTGTTTAATTTATTACAGTTTACTGCTCTTTATAGTATTTTTATTCATGTAGAAACATTTAATTTCATTATTTTCGAAGGCATCTTTGCTCTACAGCATTTCTTTGCATTACCTGGCTGTCATTGTTCGAGTTAAATAAATAACTCTACAGTATAATAGGAAAGACGATTTTTGAATGGCTAGTATTCATTTAGAAGCAAGATGCTCCAATTCAGGCATAGAGCTGAGTAGCTGATGGTTAAGGGTCTTGTTCAAGGGATGAACAATGTTTCAAACATCCATGATATTTGCAGTGTGAAACTTTACGCTATCTAGTACAGAATCATGTCTGGTTAACCAACATTGCTTCATTATAAAATAGATAAATAGATAACACTTTTTTGAGAACACTTTATTAATCAGTCCGTACAGGATTATGTGAATTTTTTTTTGTTGCGATTGTTGTGGAAAAAATATTTGATTTTACTGTGGGGTTTTTTTTCTTCAAAATTTGCAATGCAATTGCAACTGACGAAATCGCAATTTCACAAAATTATTTTGCACGGTCTTTCTCAGTGATGTTTGTTGGTAAATGAGACCTTTTTATCAGCGCTCATGTTCAATGCATGTGAATCAAAGAGTGCGTTGGTTGAATATGCATTGTGATTACATCACATGACATAACTTGGCCGAAATCTGCAGAAAATCTGCGGTAATTCTGAAAAATTGCTAGCTCCTCCAAATATTGCAGAGTTTGCTTGATTTTGCATTAATTTCTGCAATCACAAATTCCTGGAGGGACTGATTAATGCTAGATGGGAACTCTATCTATCTATAAACCTTAACTCTACCAGGTTTGCTAAGAAGAATTAGCAAATACACAGAATGTAGTTAATATTAGTTATCATTTTTGGCTCACACCTCCGGGGTTGGGAGTTCAAATCCTGCCTGTTTGCATGTTCTCCCCATACTTCAATGGTTTCCTCCCCAAGTCCAAAGACTTGTTGTAGGCTGACTGGCATTGTTGTGAATGGGTGTGTGAATGTGTGTGCAATTGTGCCATGCACCCTGTCCAGGGTGTCCCCCGCCTTGTGCCACAAGTTCCCTGGGATAGGTGCTCCTGCGACCCTATGTAGGATAAGAAGTATGGAAAATGGATGGATGGGTGAGAATTCACTGGGTATGGATGGATACCTACTATGCCACCCTTAGTAAGAAATTACAGTTTACTCATTTGTTGTTGTTTTTTTCAGAACAGTATATGTTTGTATACAGATATGTGTGTGATCAGCCACTCAAAAATAATTTTAAAATGCTAATTGTTAAAGTAAAAAAAATATATATATATTTTAAATTCCTCAAACTACAGTGTAAATGTACCCTACAATGTACCCTACATGGTACAACAATCAAAGATTATTGACTGTGTTTTTAAAGTACACTACATCACCTAGGTTCTTTAACTAAAGATAAAAAAAGAAGCAAAACTAGGCAAAACAAGAATCAGAACCACGAGGAAGAAAACAGGACCAAAAACCATGGAATGTGAAACACAATGATCAAAGCTTGCTACGGGTATGGCGGAAAACACAGAAACACACGATACATCGCGCCGAATATCCTCGAGTGATAATAAAGTTACTGTTTTGTGTTTTCTTTCCATCCCTCTGGATAATATGACATAGACAGTCTTCCTTTTTTAATGAGTACCAACTCTGGATATATTGAACCTCTGCGAGCAAGACTTCCCATATTTCGTTCAAATCGATTGGTTTGGCGAATTTAGTAGTGTAATGCGCTAATTATTAGGGTAAATATCCAATGGCGCGTTGCTTGGAAGGGTCACAAAGAATCCATATTCTTCCATGGTTCAATGAATATAGATTTCAGTTTTGTTCACAACGAGCCTTTTGTTATGTTAACTACATCTTTGACCGGAACCAAGGAGTTAAATTTATCGGGCCAACCCACCCATTTCACCAGGCAAACTTTTTCCGGTTTTGGGTCTTTTCAGACAAGATTTTCTCGATTTTAAACGTCTTGTCTTTCCTTATGAACTCGGGTTCATAAAATGTTCCCACAATTTTTTCACCATCATAGTCTTGTAATTTATATACTGGGGGATCTCTCAGTATCTGTTCAGAGATTGCAAAATATTCATCCGTAAAGTTTTGCTTGTATCCTTTTTAAAACTGTCTTTTTAAACGGGAAATTATAACGATATCACCGACTTTAAACTTGAATTTTAGTTTCTTTAATTTAGGTGAGAACAGTCCGTAGAAGGTTTTAAATATTCTGAAGGAATTGGCTTCGTTGACCTCGACGGGTTTTATTTTGATGCTGGAATGGTAATTGTGATTGTACGCTTGAATCAAATCCTGTACTTTGTTGGTGTATGTTCTCGTGTTAAAAGCGGTAAAATATCTCCACATCCTGGTCTTTAGAGTTCTGCTGAACCTTTCACACACCGATGCTTTTTGCCCCGTACCCGTAGCAAAGTGAACAATGTCATGTTTTTCATTAATGTTTTTTTTTTTTCAAAAAACTCCTCCCCTTGGTCAGTTTGTAGTTTTTTGGGGACTCTACCTTCCTTTAGAATGGAATCAAAGGCTTTAGTTACCTCAAGGCCGGTCTTGTCTCGTAACACACGTACCCAGGCATATTTGGATAAAATATGTATGCACGTGATAATAAATTTCATGTTGTCATTACTCTCTGACAGGTTGCTCATATCGACTAAATCAGCCTGCCATTGTTCATCGATGTTCTTTAAAATACTTGTTTCTTTTAAACTTTGTAGATACTGGTTTATGTAGACTGTACGCATCCTGCTCTGCTAACCAGTTTTTTATTTCAGTATCATTAGCTCATTTTCTCAACAATAGCTCTTTGCAAACTCTGAACCAGGTTCTGATGGTGTATAATATATATTCTTCATCAATCGTTCATTCATTTCGAGTGTCAAGACAAGAATGATCAAACGCAAGTGTAGATTAAACATTTTATCTCAGAGCACATGAGCATGGTATTACATACTCAATCAAAGTAACATTTTCCATTCTAAACAATTTTAAATCACACACAGGTTTAGATATATGATTAGTTTTACATTCAAATGTTTGAGCAATACAGGTAAGATAAAACTTGATACACACAAATGTGTTAAGGACACACGTTATTTACAAATGTCTTCAGCATTTTGTTTTGTTTGGCTTCAGGCTTTTCTCACAGTCAGAATAGATGTGGCTTGTTTTGAAGTTTCCCATGTATGCGGCGGGTCAGTGGGTTCCAGAAATGAGTGAAAGGTCCTGTAGTCCACAATGTCTTCGTACACCTACTCGTTGAAAATGTCTTTGTTTTCTCCTCGACCTCATTCAGCTTGGTTTTGATGTGAGGCTCGTCTTGCCATTCACACACGATGGCTTCAGCGATACCTTGAATTTTTTCCAGGGATGGAGTGTATCTGATACCACACAATTTCAGATCTCTTGCCAACGTGTATTTGAACCATGGTTTAAACAGTTTTTTCAGCAATCTGTAGGTGTTTAGGTACAGATAGTACTCGTCAGGATCGAACAAACACGTGTTGGAGTTGACTCGGATGATCGATCGCGCAGCCGTGGCAGTTGTCCTTCAGATCTTGTTGGATAATTCTGTCCTGCAGTTCTCCCATAACCGCACATATGATGGCTAGCACGGTGTTGGTTATACACCCGTCGGTTTCCTCATTCGTTGTCAGATAGGTCAGATTTCTTTTTCCTAGATTTTCACAGTCTTCAAAACCCAAACTGGTCATATCATCATCATCATACAGGGTAGCATCAGAGTTGTAGAAAACGGGTCTGAGTTCACAAACCATATTGCTTGTTCATGCTCAGAATGCTTTGACTTGATATGTAGTCTGACTCATTTATATATCATGTGGGGAAGTCTTGGGGAAGGTGGAGTTTCTGCTCAAGAGTAGTATATTGATGATCTCAGAAGAGATCTTGTAGCCTTACTTTTATTTTCGCTATTTCTTTGTTTGTTCCAATTTTTTGGAATAATTCATCGATTTGATGGAAGTAGCGTTGTAGATCATGCCAGCTGGCCGTTCATACCTCACTTCACAGTTCTCTTTGTTATCAGGTGCGTCGTAACTGATTAATACAGCAATGCAGTCCAGTGAAACCTGGTTCTTGGAGAAATTTGTTGCTCTGATGTGGTATTTACATTGCAGAGATGTAGTGCTCCATTTACGCATCCCGGGAAAAGAAGTCCATTCTAACAATGTAGTCAAAATCCTTGCACCATTTTCTGAACTTTTTCCAGTCACCCTCGTTAAAAGTTACGCTCTCTGTAGCATGGCTCCAGTGGATGTGACCCGGCACCGAGAACTTGAAAAGCAAACTGGTTCCTTTTTCTGCATCAAAAAAATCAAGCCGGCTGTACATCCGTTTGACATTACCCAATATTGAATATTTTCATGCCCTAAATTTTTTTCTAATCTTCCCAAAAAAGAGTGAGCTTTTTTGTGAGGTCCTTCTTCTTCTTCTTCTTCTATAAATTTATGGTGTTTATACAGACACCTACCGGATGTGTGTGTGTGTGCATGTGCGCATGTGTGTGTGTGTGTGTGTGCGTGTGTGCATGTGTGTGTGTGTGTGTGTGTGTGTGGAATGCACATGACCATACTATGTATGAATACATTCTATGTGAAAGAACATGTGTGTTTGTGTATGTGAGAATTCACCAGAACCGTATTTAAAGTTTACTACTGATAATAATCAATTAGCTGTGTCCTAAATATTTAAACAGATGTGTGGAAACGCAACAGATTACAACAAACCTAACACATGTAACATTATATATCTTTAACTACGCCTGTCAAGATCAATGATTAATCTATGGGAAAGAACGTGTAACATTATCCATTTTTAACCTTCACCTGTTACAATAATGACAGTTGGTGATGACTGTTAACGACAGCTGTTAAGATAATGACGGTTGGTAATGACCTACACCTTTTACGATAATGACAGCTGGTGATGATCGCTAACGACAACTATTACGATAATGACAGTTTGTAATGACCTACACCTGTCAAGATAATGACAGCTGGTGATGACCTTTGACCTACGCCTGTCAAAATCAATGATTAATCTATGGGAAAGAATGTGTAACAATATATATCTTTAATTACACCTGTCAAGATAATGACAGCTGGTGATGACCTTTGACCTACACCTGTCAAGACCTGTCAACATAAATCTGATTGATGATAATGATCTTGACCTTTGACCTAGACCTGTCAAAATAAGGTTTAACAACATATACAAACTATTTCTCTCTCTTCCATAAATAAAATTATGAGTAATAAAGTGGAATAACACAGGAAAAAATTATTTAACATGCTAACAAAAGGCAGTTCTAAAGGCAAGGAACCAGCTGAAATCTGTAAGTAATTATACCTCCTATCTGTGCAAATTAATATCAGCTGGGTTAGTATATTGATGGTCTATAAAAACGCTTTTCATTACCAAGAAACATCTCATGATGGGTAAAAGTAAAGAGCTCTCCCAAGACCTTCGCAACCTTATTTTTGCGGAACATATTGATGGAATCAGATATAGACATATTTCAAAACTTCTGAATCCTCCAGTATGCATCACTGGGGCCGTTATCTGCAAGTGGAAGCAACATCACTCCATCATCAACTGGCCATGCACAGGAGCTCCTTGCAAGATTTATGACCAGGGAGTAGGAAGAATAGTTAGAAGAGTAGTCCAAGAGCCAAGGACCACTCGGAAAGAGCTCCAGAAACACTTGGAGGCAGCAGGTACCATCATCACAGAGAAAACAACAGGCAATGCACTCTACTGCTCACACTCATCCCACAAGACTCCATTACTAAAGAAAAGGCGTTTAAAGTTTGCTACAATTCATTTAGACAAACCTGTGAAATACTGGGAGAGCAAAATTATGGCCGATTAATTTCTTCATACAGGAAGCATCTTGAAGCTGTCATTACAAACAAAGGCTTCTCCACTAAGTATTAAATAAATTTCACCTAGGGTGTTCAATACTTTTTTCTGTCTCGTTCCACTTTATTACACACAACTTCATTTACGGACTTTAATGTTTGGATTTCTTTATATGTGTGGTTTGAATTAATACCGAAGTCTGGTGAAAACTCATTGGAAATATATTTACTGAAAATGTTGATTATTTTATTGTTATGTTTACTGAAAATGTTGATGGGCTTTCACCATCATGCATTCATCATACTTTTCTCTGTGCTGTTTCAGGTGCTGATTTAAATTTGTTGTGTTGCCATGTGATGTAGCAACTTTAATTTAGCAAATTTTGCACAGTACCTCTCTCTGCTCAGTGTCTGTTATCTTAAAGTTAAAATATCGCCATATAATAGAGGTAGCATTTTTTCTGGCCACCAGTTCAGTGTTGGTCTGCTCAGCATCCATCTTTACCTGGTCTCCATGCTGCACAATGGAAAGTCACATGACATGACCATATGTGCCACATGTGCCACTACCTAAACTGAGACTGACTGGTCATCTTTTTATTAGCGGTGTAGAAAATGGGCAAACAGCTCTGAGAGAGAATAGGTTGTCACGTCCACACATGCACTTATTTATTTAATAAAATCGCAGCATTTTGCAATCATATAATCGCACAGGATGACATCGCGATTGTGATTGCAATATGATTAATCGTGCAGCACTACTGCTGACATACTTCCTTCTCATTTGTGCTGCCTTTCCTTCACCTTGCTTCATACTGATGGCTAGATTAATCAAGAAAAGAGACTTTTATTTACCCTCACCAGACTATACAGGACAAATTGTGCTTGTGAAAGTCACACTCTGCTGTAAGCCTGGCCCCTTGCCACTGAGGTCTGGGAGGGTTTTCCCTACATCTTTCTTCATATACTTTTTCTTCAACATGTCCTCATTTCATTTTTTCTCCGGAGATCTTGGATTGCAAGCATCAAACTTGCTTTAGAAATGCATATGAAAGTATCACAGTAATGTCCTAGTAGTCTCAACTAGCTTTATTTTTATATTTTATAGTTAAAATATAGTTTATAGTTTATTTATAGTCAATTGCAAAATCATTAATATCATCACTGATTTTCAGGGTGCCTTTAACCTGAACATAAAACAACATGTTCAAACCTCAGTTCAAGAGTTGTTCAAAAGTTATGCTAGCTGCAAAACTTTTCTGAAGACCCCACTGCAAGGCCCTTTTCCACCGTGTATCCTCACACAGTGAGAGAATGTGTAATGGATTTGGCCCTGTTAATAATTTTAAGACTTTGGTTTATTCAGCAGGCTTAAGCAGATGGGAGTGCAGCTGTCATTACATATTCTCCCCCAGGAATGTTCCTGTCTATAAATTGAAGATATATGGGCAGATTTCTCCCAAATGACAAATTACTGTCTTAAGATGTGTCTGTGCACAGGTGAGGGAGTGTATTATGGTTTGGGAATTGGGCAAGTGGGATCAAATCTGCTCTGTGAGTTCCTCAGTAGCATGAAACCGCTGAAGTAAGCAGCTGACGAGCTTTCTTAGTTTCACCATTAATCCCAAACAGTTTCTAATCATCATGTACATTACCGAAGGACAGGTTGATATGTTTGGAACTGAAATACATATAGTGTCGCATCTTTAGACACCTCCAGGACATTTAGGATTGTTAGTGTGGATTTGTTTCATGTTAGCTATATAGATCTGTTTATGTGCACACCTCTGCTGCAGCTTTTTCAGTATAGAAGAATATAACTTTAGATCTTACAGAAGTCTTTTTAAAACATGTTCCTGAACAGTGTAACACCTGTGAGTAACAGTAAGTTACTCTAAAAAAGTAATCCACTACAGATTACTAATTACTGCTTTAAAAATGTAATCTGATTACATTACTGATTACTGCATGTAAAAAGTAATAAGATTACTAATTACTTTACATTCACGTAACTTTCAAAACCTATCAAACCTACAAAAATACACTACAAAGTGAAACTCATAGTTCTTTCAGTCATTTTGACATTATCAGAAAAGTTGGATTTATCGTAACACTTGCCTCGGGTATTGTCACGGTTTGTTGAACTACCAGACTGATAAAATATAAAACTTTTCTAACTAGGCTATTTTGATATCGCTAGCCAAGGGGAGGCTAAGCTATCATTGTATGGGTTTACCTGCTACAGTGCCATGCAGAGTACATTATCTTTCCTTATGCTCTGCTCATATCATGTTCATGTAAACTGGAACTCATGTAGACATTTACACACCTTGTTTTCCTGTTCAGCATCAGAGGATGTTACTGTTTCAGTTTCAACCCATTTACTGGTTTAAAATAAAATCAGTGTTTATCCATTTTCCCTCATACTGACTGTGTGAGCTAGCATTTGGCAGAATTAAGAACTGTCAGCCAATAAGACACAAGTGTTTCCACATATTTTCCTGTAAACCCTGTCTGATTGGTCTCACCTCCGTTCACTGAAGATATAAAATTACAGGCGATCTTCTTTTATTGACGTTCAGTTATGTAGTGACAAACCAAGTGGAGAATTATTTGCTGCTAAAGAAAAAATCTTTGGGACAAAATGTGATTTATTTTAAAAATGCATTTTACTTAATATTGTTTTCTTAATAATAAAATTGTAACACAAGTAATGTAATTTTATTGACATCAGTAACTGTATCAAATTACATAAATTTAAAATGTAATCTGTTACATTACTACTTTATCAGAAAAAGTAATTAGATTACAGTAACACATTACTTTGTTACTTTACACCCAACTCTGTTCCTGAATAATAGTTTTCATACAATTATATAGACACATTCATGCTTATTTCCCATTAAAACTACTAGATAATACAAGTTTTAGATATGAGCCTGGGTATGGGTATACACTACACATATGGCCAAAAGTATGTGGACACCTGACCATGACGCCCATATGCAAACATTCCAAAACCATGGGCATTACCATGAAGTTGAATTCCGCTTTGCTGCTATAACAGCTTCCACTTGATTGTAGGGCAAAGCTGTGCGGATTTGTGCTAATTCAGGTACAAGAGCATTAGTGAGGTTGGTCACTGCTGTCAAGTGAGAAGGTCTGGTTTTTCCGTCTCATTAAAATACAGGCTACAAATGTCAATAGCGCCTTTCATCCCCTGGTTGTTGTACTTTTTTGCTATGTGAGGAGTTGTATGGAATGCGCTCAGTCACTGCCAGCCACTCACTGGAATTGTAGTTAAGAAGGCAGTAAAGCCCTGGCCCCTTACTTTTATGATGTTGATGAAGTATCAGGAAAACAACTGATACTTCAGGAAAACAACCGCCCCACACCTAGTGGGACAGAAGACCTCTTTGGGTATACAGTAGACTGAGCTGACTGTTCAATTTGCAACAGTTGTTCTAAAATCCTATACATAGAAAAAGCTTCTTTTTTTTCTTGTTCACATATTTTTTATTGTGTTCCTGCTCTTTTCAGTTATATGTAAATTTAAAAAATTTAATAGACAATTTTGATATAGATTGTGCAGAAAATATTATGCCACTGTAAATGTTCAAGTCTTCCTAGAGGGTGCTTTCCATAGTAATAATAGAACTCTAATTATATAATGAATTAGTGCAATATGGAGGAATATGGATTATCGGATATACTAATCTATAAGAGAGACTTCAAGGCCAATACCTGAATACAATCATCATTGCAGGACCTGAGAAACCTAAATATTCTGCACCATTAGTTGGGCAAAGAGCTCATCAGGTTTTTCCCCCTCTGATATGAGCAACATGCTGTCATACTGCAGAAGTGGGGCTTATTACTCAGCCTCTGAAAACTGCAAAAACAAGCTAGCACACTGTTCTACTAACATAGGTACCCTACTTAGTAAACTGGTGAAAATATGCGAGAGCTCTCACCTAAACTGGGTCTTACCACTGGCATTGATGAAGATGCGTTCACAGACCAATCGTATGACGCACTTGACTCCTCATGAAATGCTTACTGGGCGCTCAATGCCCATGGCGTTCACCCGAGGTCCATACACAGGGCCGTCTTTGGCACAATTGGAGGGTGAAATGCAGGATTATGTGCGAAACCTCACCCAAATCCATAGACATTTGTATTCACAGGTTAGTAAGGCAATCCACGGAGGGTACGAGGTATGGGAGGATGTACGTCAAGTGGCATCCGGGGACCAAGTACACATTCGTACCTTCAAGAGGAAGAGCCCCCTTGGGGCACGCCGGGAAGGACCCTTCACTGTGGTCGCTGTAACAGCCACAGCTGTGAAAGTTGAGGGGAGAGATCATTGGTATCACTTGAACCAATGCCTCCGCTCCGGATCAGGTACGGGACTGCTACGGCAAGAACCACCTTCGACCCCAGGCCTTGCCAATACAAGGCAGCCCACTGAGGCGGAGATGTTAACCGATAGTGACAGTGATTCGGATGCATCATCTCTGGGCCCTGCCTACGGCACTCGAGCCCAGACTAAGCGGCGGGCTGTGGAAAAACTAGATAGACCGTCTCAGTCTGATGCCATTAGCCCAACCGGCTCTTCGCTTGTCTCCCCTCCGTACTATGACATTGACCTTGTTCTCTCGCCCCGAGTAGAAGTGACGGGTGTTGTAGCTACCAGCCCGCAGGAATTAGTAACCCCATCGGAGGAGGATTTTCTGTCAACACTTGCCACTCTCTGGCAGGACCTTGACGACCCTGCCTTGCCTCTGGGCACTATTGACTTGGATACGCTGCAGTTAAGCGTACCTCCTGAGCTTCAGTCTCCACATGAATCTTTGCACACTCCCCTACCACCGGTTCCGGAGAGCACTGGTTTTACCGAGTAGTTAGGGGTTAGGGTACCTTTTACCACAGGGCTAATAGCATACCTGTTCTTTTTCTATGACCCGATGTTGATGTTCAGAAGGACTAATCATACCTTCATTGTATAATGGACTAATCATACCGTCATTATACCCCTGACTGTATACAGTTCCATATATAGATTGTGGCTGGTCAAAAGCATGCGTGCTCCAAATCATTCTTTTAATTTTATTTTGAATTCCGTGTGATTCCCTGTTTGGAAACTGAAAGAAAGTGTTTTGAGTTCCATGATGACGTTCATCTAAACACAGAGCGCGCAAGAGAGGGAGAGAGCGCGTGCGAGAGATTTTTTTTCCTTTTCTTTACTTTTTTTTCTACCCCTTTTTACAATCCTTCAGTTATCAAACTTCACACTACACATTAAAGTCAAGTCAACACTCAATATAAATATATATATATATATATATATAAATGCTTAAACATATTTCTGTAAAAATTAAAATCAATCAGTATTTTTTTATGTTATCAGTCCGGAGAGAACTTTAATGGTAGTTTATGTGTTGTGCCACGTTGTTTCTTCTGCACAGGCATATCGACATCTTTGCCTGACTAATGATAAAACTGATCAGCTGACATTTGAACCTGTTCCTTGTGAGTGATGTACTTAACAAATTAATTTAAAAAACCCTTAAAAGTAAAACAGACCCGAGGTTACAGTCTCTGCCTAATCACAAGGACCAATGTGGTCCGTATCAGGCTAAGTCACATCCTCCCTGTTGAGATAATGTTTAGCCTAAACATTTGGTTTTAGAGAGCACTGTACCTTCACAGCAGTATTAAATGTAAGTAAGTCAAGTGAACTGACTCACTAACAAGAGCTGGAATAACCATAACTAATTTGTGTATCTGTGATTCCTATACGGGTACGTGGCTATACATTATTAAGCAGTGTAAGTGTGAGTTCTTCTGGCGTGTGGTATTCATGTTGCATAATGATGAATAATTTCTGCATATTTTCTCTTTAAATGCTGGTTATGTCCAGTGATGAGTAATTAGCAAGATCAGATGGCAGTAGTAGTCTGCACATTTTAAACTCTCTGTAAGGTGTTGTACGCCTGTTACAGATGTGATATCTGAGTCCGTAAAATTAGAATAAGGTGGTGATTACTTAATGTGGAATTCGGGTTTTGCAGGGAGTACGAGTATCTGGATTGGGCAGCCTTGCATAATGGTTCCTTTTGCTGACATGGTGTGCTGATGTGAGTTTGTGAGTTAGTTTAATTACAGTCTCTTTGCAACAGTGTAGTTTGAAGTGATCTGTTTCTTTTCTGAACCGTAGAGTGGTGAATAGAATAAAGTAGTTGTGTAAATATACAAATATATATATATATATATATATATATATATATATATATATATATATATATATATATATATACATACATATACATATACATATACATATATATATATATATATTGTGAGGAATTAGCCCGGGGAAGGGCGGCGTACAGACCCACAGGAGACAGAAGGATGGGTGCAGATGGTGCTTTATTGTGGCTAGGGTGAGGTGAACGTGTTATAAATGGATGAGTGCGGGGTTTTGTGAAGGCGTGACGGCCGGCGGAGTCGACTCGTGGCGGAGGCGGGATTCCCGAGGCGGGGCGGGGGTTTTCCCGGGCCGGCGTCCTCCGTGTGTGCGACTCTCACTATCCGGCGGTCTCGTCCGCGCTCGCGCCTCCTGGAGAGAGGGAGAGAGAGAGAGAGAGGGAGAGAGAGAGAGAGAGGGAGAGAGAGAGAAATTAGCGTGGGGCGTGAGGTTACCGTCGTGATCGGAGATTGCGAATCGCTGCAAACACGCACGGAGTCCGTTTTGACACTACGATATTATCTTCCGCTTCCCGGCCGGAAGCGCGCCCTTTTATCCTCCTCCGTCGTCGCGTGAGTGGTGGGACTTCCCCGTTGGATCCGCCAATCGCTGGCCGGAGTCGCGTCAGTCCCGCCCTGCCGCGGCGGTCCTTCCGGCTGGTGGAATGTTCGGCAGGAAGCTGCCCACGTCGTGCCGGTGCGGCAGTCGGAGAAGGAGCGTTTTCCCTCTTGTGTGCGCCGGATCTCTGCCCGTCGCGACAGTACCCCCCCCAGCTCCGAGCCTACTGCCGCTCGGTGGTGGGCCCAGAGGGCGTCTCGTCGTGAGAGCCCATCCGCGTTACCATGCTGGGCCCCTGCCCGGTGCTTAACCTGAAAGGAGAAGTCTTGTAAGGCGAGGAACCAGCGGGTTACCCGGGCGTTGGTGTCCTTCGCCTTGGCCATCCACTGCAGGGGGGCGTGGTCTGTTATGAGGATGAAGTGCCTGCCCGCCAGATAGTATCGCAGCTCCTCGATGGCCCATTTTATTGCTAGTGCCTCCCGCTCGACCGCCGCATACTTCCTCTCGGCCGGGGACAGCTTCCGGCTGATGTAGAGGACTGGGTGTTCTTCCCCGTCGAAGGTCTGGGAGAGGACGGCGCCCAGCCCGGTCTCGGAAGCATCAGTATGTACAGTGAACGGGAGGTCAAAGTCCGGGTTGCGGAGTATCGGCGCGCTGGTGAGGGCCTCTTTTAGGGCCTGGAAGGCCCTTTCTGCATCGGCTGTCCACCTCACCTGGTCTGGCTGGCCCTTCTTTGTAAGGTCTGAGAGGGGAGAGGCTACAGCAGAAAAGTTAGGCACGAACCTGCGGTAGTAGCCCGCCAATCCCAAGAAGGCACGTACCTGTTTTTTCGACGTCGGACGTGGGTAGTCCTTCACAGCCTCGATCTTTTTTTGTTGGGGCTTCAGCATCCCCCGTCCGATGCGGTATCCCAGGTACTGGGCTTCCGTCAGCCCTAGGTGGCATTTCTTTGGGTTCGCCGTCAGGCCGGCCTCCCGGAGGGCTTTCAGGATCTCCCTGAGGTGGAACAGGTGGAGGAGTGTATGACCACGTCGTCCAGGTAGGCCGCGGCAAACTGTCGGTGGGGTCGCAGGAGGATGTCCATTAGCCGCTGGAACGTGGCAGGCGCCCCGTGCAGCCCAAAGGGGAGAACCCGGTACTGCCAGTGGCCGGTGGCCGTGCTAAAGGCTGTCTTAGGCCTTGCCTCCGGTGCGAGCGCCACTTGCCAATAGCCTTTGGTGAGGTCCAGGGTCGATATGAATCGGGCTCTCCCCAGCCTCTCGATCAGGTCGTCCACTCTGGGGAGGGGGTAGCTATCAAACTCCGACACCTGGTTCAGCCTCCGGAAGTCATTGCATAGCCTCATGCTTCCATCCGGCTTCGGCACGACGACGATGGGGCTGGACCAGGGGCTGCTGGACTCCTCGATGATGTGGTCCCGCAGCATGCGACTGACTTCCTCCTCGATGGCCTGGCGCCGGGCCTCGGGGACACGGTATGGCCTTTGTCTCACCACTACACCGGGAGGAGTCTTGATTTCATGCTGGACCAGCTGAGTCATTCCCGGGGCAGCCGAAAACACATCTGCAAACTGGTCGATCAGCTCGGTAAGCTCCTGTCTTTGGGTGGGGGTGAGGTCCTCCCCGAAGCCGACCAAGGTACCCTTGCCCCGGTCCGAGTCCTGAGCTGCGAACGCCGACATCACCGGGGTTGGTTCCACCCACTTTTTCAGCAGGTTTACATGGTATAGCTTCCCGTCCTTCGGCTTACCGGGCTGCTGTAGGCGGTAGTTGACTGGGCCCCGGCGCTCGAGGACAGTGTATGGACCTTGCCACCGGGCGAGGAACTTGCAGGCGCTGCTGGGCACTAACAGGAGGACCCGGTCCCCCGGCTGGGATTCCCGGGGCTGGGCGGGGCGGTTGTATACCTTCTTCTGCTCCTCCTGCGCCGCCAGCATGTGCTCCCGGATGATGGGGCCCACCCTGTCAATCCTTGCTTGCATGTCCTGCACGTACTCGACGACGGAGCGGAAGGGGGATGGTTGCTCCTCCCAGGCTTTGCGGGCCACATCCAACAATCCCCGCGGCCGCCGCCCGAACAGGAGCTCGAAGGGCGTGAAGCCCGTGGACGCCTGGGGGCACTCCCGAACGGCGAAGAGTACATAGGGGAGGAGGAGGTCCCAGTTCCTCCCCTCCTCGTCCACCACCCGGCGCAGCATCCGCTTGAGGGTCTGATTGAACCTCTCAACAAGTCCGTCGGTTTGGGGGTGGTAGACGGACGTCCGGAGGTGCTTCACCTGTAACATACGACACAAATCCGCCATTAGCTTCGAGACAAAAGGCGTACCTTGGTCGGTCAACACGTCCTTGGGGATCCCCACTCGACTGAAGAGGAGTACCAGCTCCCTGGCGATGTTTTGCGAGGTGGCCTTGCGGAGCGGCACCGCCTCAGGGTACCGAGTGGCGTAGTCGACCAGGACCAGGATGTATTCATGGCCCCGGGCAGACTTGGGTAGGGGCCCCACGAGATCCATGCCCACTCGCTCAAACGGGACGCCGATGATGGGCAGGGGTATCAGGGGCGCCGGCGGGGGCCTCCGCGGGGCCGTGCGTTGGCACTGCGGGCACTGTTGGCAAAAGGCCCGGACCTCCGCGTCCATCCCGGGCCACACGAAGCGGTCCCGCAGTTTCTCCAGGGTATTTCGGGCCCCCAGGTGGCCGCCGAGGGGATGGGTGTGGGCTAGGTGTAATAAGACGGCTGTCTTGGCTCGGGGCACCACCAGTAGGTCCACCTGCTCCCCGCGGCGGCAGGCCCGTTGGTACAGGAGCCCCCCTCGGACGAGGAAGTACGATGTGGGGAGCCTCAGGTCTGGGCTCTGGTCGACCCCCTCTATCACCCGTACCTGGGCCCAGCAGTGCTTCAGTCGGTCGTCCTCCTTCTGCTCCCGGCCGAACTTTCCCTCCCGGTTTACCTGGGGAAAGACAGATGACAGAGGGTTAGTAGTTTGGGGGGTCTTACCTTCTGAGGTGGCCTCTCCGTCGTCCTGGGCCAGGTAGGCCGGCCAGGTTGGGATCCCCTTCCCCCGCCGCCGCGGTCTCTGGGACTCGGCTCTCGGTACCACCCGGAATCCTGGCCAGTCTCGTCCCAGGAGGAGGGGCACGGGGAGTTCGGGGATGATTCCGACCTGGAGGGGCCAGGTGCCGGCTTCGCTCCGGATCTGGACCTCAGCTGAGGGGACCTCCCGGGTGTCCCCATGGACGCATGTCACGGTAAGCGTCCCGCTTGGGCGGCGCCCCTCAGGCAGGATGGAGGGTTGGGCAAGGGTCACCGTGCTCCCGGTGTCCAGTAGGGCGGTTACCGGTCTCCCTTCGACCCACACCGTCACGGAGGGCGCCTCCAGAGGTTGCTGCTGATGGAGGGCGCAGCCTGCCAGCCATGGTTTTGTAAGCAGCCGGGCGGCTTCCCTCTCCGGCTCTGTAGGCATGGGCTCGTCTCGGGGGTGTTCACAAGTGGGCGCCCTCTGGGGGTTCCTCCAGATGCGGGGCCGGGTCTGGCGGTCAGACCGGGGGCCCTGGGCACCGAGGTGCCGATCGAGGTGCTGCTGCTCCCCGGAGTCGAGCTCCAGGGTGGCCAAGGTTCGCTCCAGGGCAGTCAGGAGTTCCTGGGGCGTAGTTGGGGCGTGGGCCCCCACGGCCTGTCTCTCTGCCCGGGGTAGCGCTCTCAGGAAACGGTCGACCGCCACCTTCTCCGCCACCTCCGAGGCGGTATGCCGGTCCGGTCGGAGCCATCGTTTGGTGATCCGGAGGAGGGCGTTCATCTGGCAACGTGGTCGAGCACCTGATCGATAAACCCAACGATGGAATTCAGTAGCTGCCTGGCCAGGGGTTCGGCCACACCACGCCAGGACTCCCTCCTTCATCGCCAGGTAGTCCGTAGCCTCCTCCGGCTCGAGGGCATAGTAGGCTGTTCGGGCCTCTCCCGTGAGCAGGGGACAAAGGGCACGGGGCCAGTCGTCACGGTCCCACCCCTCCCGGCGGGCGATACTCTCGAAGGTCTCGAAGTACGCCTCAAGGTCCTCTTCGGGGCCAAGGGGGGGTAGTAGGCGGCGGATCTCGCTGGTTGCGTCGGGGAGAGGCATGGAGGCGGCGGGGGTCTCAGTCCTCATGGCGATCAGTGTCTGTGTGGCGACCTGAAGGCTTTCGGCGAGCTGCTGTGTCACGGCGTGCTGCTGGAGGCTGGTCTCCAGCAGGTGTTGCAGGGTGGGGTCCATTTTGTGGGGCCCCTTTTTTTTTTTTTTTTCCTCTCTCTCTCTCTCTCTCGCGGGTTTATTTATAAATTTTTTTTGTTTGTTTTTTTTTTTTGTTTTTTTTTTTTGTTTTGTAGTAGGCGGGTCTGTACTATGCCCGCATCCTCCACCAGTTGTGAGGAATTAGCCCGGGGAAGGGCGGCGTACAGACCCACAGGAGACAGAAGGATGGGTGCAGACGGTGCTTTATTGTGGCTAGGGTGAGGTGAACGTGTTATAAATGGATGAGTGCGGGGTTTTGTGAAGGCGTGACGGCCGGCGGAGTCGACTCGTGGCGGAGGCGGGATTCCCGAGGCGGGGCGGGGGTTTTCCCGGGCCGGCGTCCTCCGTGTGTGCGACTCTCACTATCCGGCGGTCTCGTCCGCGCTCGCGCCTCCTGGAGAGAGGGAGAGAGAGAGAGAGAGGGAGAGAGAGAGAGAGAGGGAGAGAGAGAGAAATTAGCGTGGGGCGTGAGGTTACCGTCGTGATCGGAGATTGCAAATCGCTGCAAACACGCACGGAGTCCGTTTTGACACTACGATATTCTCTTCCGCTTCCCGGCCGGAAGCGCGCCCTTTTATCCTCCTCCGTCGTCGCGTGAGTGGTGGGACTTCCCCATTGGATCCGCCAATCGCTGGCCGGAGTCGCGTCAGTCCCGCCCTGCCGCGGCGGTCCTTCCGGCTGGCGGAATGTTCGGCAGGAAGCTGCCCACGTCGTGCCGGTGCGGCAGTCGGAGAAGGAGCGTTTTCCCTCTTGTGTGCGCCGGATCTCTGCCCGTCGCGACAATATATATATATATATATATATATATATATATATATATATATATATATATATATATATATATATATATCCTATACGGTGTGCTATGAATATGTCATACAAAGTATACGAGTTGCAATATTTAAATAATACAAAGTAGTGGTCACAAACTCGAGGAATGGAGCATATACTGCACAATCTGTGAAGTTATACGGTAGCTGTGACTGAGCTGAGAACTGGATACAGGTGTGTGTGATCTGGGAATTGCAGTCCATGGCAGCCAGCCATGTTTGCGGACCGCAGTGCAGGATGGGAAATGTGGGTTATGACATGAGTAGATTTAACACTACCTTAATATGGTCAAATACGATTTAAATGAAATGGATACATTATAGAAGGAATCTTATGCCTTTTCACAAATGGGCGCTCAGCCAAGGAAACAAATTGGTGGTAAATTGAAACAAAGCTCATAGATGATAAATTTTATTTTAGACTAAGTTAAATACATATTCACATTACTCCTAATTAGATATATTAAAATAAAGTGAGCAAAATTTAAATGTCATGTATGGAGGGTCTGAGTGATATTTTGAGTGTGGTACAGTTATAAGTTAATAAGGGACGAAGGAGTGCATGCATGTCTACCATTTAGACTAAACACTATTGTTGTACACATAAAACCAAATTCACTAGGTTTTGAATAAAAATTAGTGGGATAAAAGTGACTAGAGAACTGTAAATACATGTCTAGATCTCAACCCCATTTACTCTGTTTTAGTTCTGTATTATTGGGATTATCACTCGTTAGCACAGGTGGGATATTAATATGTTAGGTTAGTGTACACCACAATTAGTCCTAGACTAAAGGAATTTTGTTTTCCTTTCTCAATATCCTTTTGGTGAATAAAAATCAGGAAGGGATAAGAATGTATCTTTGCTCTTTTACAGAGTAACTAAACATGAGAGTGGAAGACCCCTTTATGAGAGGTGTTATTCGTTTGATTAGAGAAGTTGAGATTACTTTAATCATTTTTAAATGATTTGATAAACCAACAACAAACAGTCATTTATTTAATCTCTGCAGCAATATTTCATGATCCACTGTGTCGACTAAATCGACAGACAGGGAAGTGCAGAAGGTACCGTGACATTGTTTTAGGACTTTCAAAACAGCGGTTGTGCTGATATGTTTATATGACCTTAGACTTTTTGCAGACTGATAACATGTTTTTGCAAACTGATAACATAGAAATGGCTTTCTAAAAGGGGCATAGGACAGGAGGCTTTGGGACTGGACTGTAATGATCTAATATAGTGGGATTTCCCTGGTTTAATAAGGAAAAAAAAAAAGCTGGTTTCCAAATTTCTGGTATAACCCCGTTGTCTAATGAAAGATTAAAATGGTAAGTTAAAAGAGATGAAATAATATCAGCTGCTAAAATTCAAAAATACAGATTCCACACAATCAGGGCCTTGTGATTTGTTTATATCGAACAATTTGAGTGCTCTGTAAACATCAGAAAACTGAACTCCTCATTTTGAATTGTTTTTGAATGGCTTTCTGCATTATTAAAATCAGTGTACAGTAAATCACTTGATAAGTATTCACCGTTTTAATAGGCCTAGATCTGATGCATAAATTGAACATTTATTGATGGGTTTTGCAGTTGTGTGTTCCCAGTTGTCTGTCTCCAGTTTCCAAATTGGACAGTGATGGTGGCATCCCTCATCCTGAACTCACTAACATACCTGGCACATTATGGGCTACATAAGGTTGAAGTACGGCAAGTAATATGTGCACTGTATTAAGCGAAAGTGAAGTATAGTCATCCTGTGTCCTGTAAACAATATCCTCCATCCTCAGAAAAGGATGAAGGAACATGCCCACTTAGTCTTGCATTATTACAGCAAGCTGTGATAACCACTGCGATAATTTCTGCAATACAACCAACCCACCCAGTAACCAGTGTTTAAGGCTGGAAGAGGATGGCATTTTACACAAAAGTTACACAGTCAACTAACTAGTCATCCCAGTAGCTCCATTATTTACAGTATGTTGTATATAGAATATATATAAGATGTCCCAACTGTAACCCATTCCATTCCACATGATATTATTATTGATCAGCGCTTTTTCTAAGTGACTGCATATGAGAGCTCAAGGCCGTTACTCCCCTTAACATTCCTAGATCAGTAGTACACCTGGGAGCGTCTCCTTCGGGGGCTGTGGGCTCCCCTGCGGTGTACTCCTCTGTGGTCATAGACTCCCTTGCACGCTCCCAAGGCCGACAGGACATGATTGGAGTCATCCTCTGCCCCATAAAGCACAACAAATGTTCCTGGACGTTATCAAGTATGGTCTGCAGTGGATCACTGATTGCTCTCTACAGGACAAAATCCTGAGATCTGGGTGTTCTTTGGACAAGCCTGACATTGAATGGACTTATGCTTTGCACCTGTACTATGGATGGCAAACGTCAACAAAGACTTGGGGGGGGGGCTGGGGGGGGTCCCGGCTCAGGAGTGTGGGGCGCTCACAGGGCTGTAGTTTATGTATTGAAAACATTGGATTTGGTGGCACAAGGATTGCCAGCACAGTGCGTGCTGCGGCTGGAGATGCTCTCTTAGTGCAGATCACTGGGAAAATTGCTCTCTCACACATCGATCTTACATTCATCACACCAGGTCATTTCTATTTTGAAAGAACAGGATATGGGGATATGGGGTTAATCTATGTGCCACCCAAAATGAAATTCTTAAACCTATTAGTGTGCCTAACACACCAACTGTAGTGTTGAAGTGCCTAATTAATTCTGTGGAGCCAGTCACTGAGAACACTCGATTGCCTAGCCGAAGTTCATATTTCCTCGAGCTTAAAAGTTTCGGGTCTGAAATTTCACAAACATTATGAACACCCTGAGCTGCCCAATTGGCTGAATTAAAAGCTATCACTACAGAGTGCAACCTGGTTAAGGGTAGAATTGCTAATATATAAATATATAGATAAATACTGACGTTTAGGCCCATGGATTGTGTTGTCTGTTTGGAGTTGTTTGAATGCAATGCGGTTTTAGAAAAAGCGTTGGAACGCCACTTACCGAGCAAATAGTTCAACTGAATTCTGATTGTACCTAATGCACTTCTCACTGCATGCATTTCAGATGTCCATGGTTTTAACCAGTGTGTGAGGGGGAAGGTAGAGGAATGATCTCTGTACTTACAGGCAACAGTGGAGGATAATCTGAGTGTGAGATTTGTGCTCTAAAACCAAAAAAAAAAAAATTCCTTGACCAGGGATAGGTCCTAGATCTGGCATACCATCTCAAGTTTAACGCAATTTCTGCTGACACTAAACATATTTTGGTAGATGCTCTACCTCTTGCAATAAGGACCTATCACATGCAGACTAACAGCGATATGTATCTAACACCGCATGAAATGCTTACGGGTCGACCCATGTCTGTGTCTGTTCCTTATGAAGGACTGCCACTGGAGTAATTGCAGATGGATCAAAAAACATATATGAGACAACTAACTGTTATATATGAAGCTATCTATTCACAGGAAAAGAGCTGGGTGCATTGTTATGGGTGAGGCGTTAACGCCTCAACAGGGGGAGATGTTCACCCAGAGGTGGGAGACCAGGAGCAGCTAGAGAATGGCTGAAGCTGACTACAAGGCAGCAGCGGACTACAAGAACATGCGACCCCCGATCCCCGGAGGTTGCTCGATCCTCCAACGAAGCTGCTGTCAACGGGGGGTCTGCTGTCAAGAGACATTATCGTAGAACTCTCAAGTCAATGGCAGACGGGATGAGAAGATCCATACCCTGGGTGTACGTGCTAGCCTAACCTCTCCCCAAAGGGTGGCTCTCTATAGTACGTAAAGTGCTTGAGTTGAAGACAACCAGCATACAGAGAGATACTGCCAACAGAGACTGTCAAGTTGTATTGTTATAAAATTTTTGTGATATGACCCGTGACATTAGATGTGCAACAAAGTGTGACGCACTCAGGCACGAGAAAAGTATAATGGTGCTGTCGAGCACATAGTGCTGGCAGGGTGGGAATTTTTCCTCATAGGAGGTTTTTTCGCCCACCCCTGACTGCGAAGGATTGGGGTTTGTTTTTTTTTGGGGGGGAGCAAGACTCTGCAGGTCCCGACAAATACAAAACTGTGGCAGCGCAGGAATTATGGCTTCGTTAGAGTAATCCTCCGACAGCTAGCGGGGGACGGCCATGGGGTGCGGCAGAACCAGTTTCTCCACAGATACCCGCTTAATTAAGGTAGTGTATGAGGCTTTATAGCCTCAGAGGGGGGAAATGTTGTGGATAAAAATGACATGAAATAAACATGAGGGATACCTAGTATGAGTAATATGTAATTTTATTGAAAATTCACAGGACTGGTGGGTGCGTTATCTTGAGGAGAGCGGTAGGGGGAAGTAAACGGGGTGTGTCCTGGGGACATGAGATGGTCAGCAAAGGTGAAATAAGGAGACCACTGAGAGTAGGGTGGACTGACAGGTGAGAAGAGAGAAGAATGGTCAGAGCCCAGATCAGAGAAGGTGACATCATCCTCAGACTGAAAGCTGGAGGGAGGGTCTGTCTGTGTAGAGGCGTCAATACACACATTCACGGGGTGGATTCTGTATCGGGGGGGGGGGGGGGGGGGGGGACCCCGCATTTCCATTTCCAGAGGGGGTGCTGCGAAGAACGTTAAGTAGCACCATGATGTCAGCAGTGAAATGCGCGAGGTGATAGTGAGTGTTCAGATCCAAATCCAGTAAAGGAGAGAAGAAGAAATGACGACGGGCACCTAGACACACAGAAGTAGTATTAGGCGGATATTGACGAATTGGATCTTTTAAGAGTAACACACTATGGTTTATTAGTCACAAAGAAGTATAAGAGCTGAGGAGTGCAAACACACACACACACACACTCTCGTACAATCAAGGGCAGGCATGCAGACATAACACACACACACACACACACACATAACATTATAACTTTATAAGAATAATAAAAAAAGGAGTATTAAGATATTATAAGGGTAATATAAAGAGTAGTAGGATATGTAGGATATTAGAAGGGTAATATAATGATATTATGAAGGAGGAAGTACAGTAAACCATTTGCAAGCAGTATAACTATACATAAAATAGAGATATAGAGCAAATATGAAAATAAATTATAAACCAGAAATACAGAAAAATGTAACTTACTCATAATTCAGATGGTGAAGATTCTTGTCTCGCAAGGAAGGCCTTAATTTTAAGAGAAAACCGGGAAGAGCCATTTATAAGGGTAGCTGAGTCAAGCTGCCCACGCGAGACAATAGTGAGACCAAGGTCTCTCTAAATTGTTTTGTCTGTCTCCCATTTTCGAACCTAATGGTATCCAGAAAGTCCTCTTTCAAAACATAATGGTACCTGGAAAGTCCTCTTTCAAAACATAATGGTAAATTTGATAAGACTCTTTCAAAACATGATGGTAATGTAGATAAGCTCTTTTTTTAACCCTATTGGTATTCATATCATAGTCTTTCTGAAATATATTGGTTATCTACTGTGTAAATACAGTATAAATTGTCACGTTGCGTGACGCAACGGAGATAAGGTAGGATGCAAGTGAAGGTTGAACAACAGTTTTATTTAAACAGAGACAGGCAGACAAAACCAAAACGTGATCCAAAAACATAATCCAGTAACATGCAAGGTTCAGGCGATCGGCAAACAGGCATAAACAAGGCAAGGCAGGAATCAACGTCGAGGTCTCAGGATACAGGGTCGAAATACCAAACATGAAACAGAAACAATAGCGAGGGACTGGTAGCGGAGAAACCAGCGTGAACTTAACAAACAAAACTAAACATAACATGAACTATGAACTAAGACTAAGACTAAGACTAACACTATGAATCGAATCGTGAAACTATGGACTGAGACTGTGGTTATCTATCGTAAGAACTCTAAACTAATCGACTATCTAACTCATTCAACATTCCACGTTGTGTGCTGGGAGGCGTGCGGTATATATGTGGAGACAATCAGCCTCGTAATGGCTGACGGCTGAGGACGATTCAGACACACATGAAACAATAGCCAATGACAGAACGGGGAGGAGACATAACAGAAACATAAACAAATGCACGTGTAGAAATGTCACGATTGTCCACAAGGGAAAAGCAGGTGCTCGCACACCTGCTCGTGCACGCATGCTCACATGCTCCACAGCATGCTGTATAAAGGGGAACTCGTGACATAAATACTGGAGCTTGAGCTCCGGGTGTCAGATCACTTCTGAGAATTCTCATCAGTGTGGATCTCGTGTGGTGGAACGGAACCAATAAATCTGGACCCCTGCTTCTTCTCACTCACGGCTGGTGTCTTTTTTCCTATCTCCAACTGGGTTCGGAGATGTGAGTATTTGCTTCTATGTTGAATTTTAAGTGTTTTTGGGTAATAGGCTAAATTTGGGCCAGCAACAGTCTGAAGACAGCTGTGCTCAGCATTACACAAATATTTGCATATACTATGGCTGCCATCGCATCATCCAGGTGGATGCTACACACTAGTGATGGTTGAGGAGACCCCCACCCCCCACACTATGTAAAATGCTTTGAGTTTCTAGAAAAGTGCTATATAAATGTAACCATAACGGCACACGGTGGCTTAGTGGTTAGAACGTTCGCCTCACACCTCCAGGGTCCGGGTTTGGATTCCCGCCGGGGCCGTGTGTGCGGAGTTTGTATGTTCTCTCTGTGCTGTGGGGGTTTCTTCTGGGTGCTCCGGTTTCCTCCCCCAGTCCAAAGACATGCATGGTAGGCTGATTGGCGTGTCTAAAGTGTCTCTAGTGTATGAATGGGTGTGTGAGTGTGTATGTGATTGTGCCCTGCGATGGACTGGCACCCTGTCCAGGGTGTACCCTGCCTTGTGCCTGATGCTTCCTGGGATAGACTCCAGGTTCCCCCGTGACCCTGAAAAGGAGTAAGTGGTTGAAGATGGATGGATGGATGACCTAAAACATAAAATTTTCACACAAGTCCTAAAAGTAGATAAAGGGAACCCAATTAAACAAATGAGACAACAATATTATACTTGGCCATTTATTTATTGAAAATGATCCGATATTAAATATCTCTGAGTGGCAAAAGTATGTGAACCTTTGCTTTCAGTATCTGGTTTGACCCACTTTTGCAGCAATAATTATTACTAAACGTTTCCGGTAACTGTTGATCAGTCTGCCACATTGGCTTGGAGGAATTTTAGCCCATTCCTCAGTAAAGAACAACTTCACCTCTGGGATGTTGGTGGTTTTCCTCAATGAACTGCTTGCTTCAGGTCCTTTCACAACATTTTTACTGGATTAAGGTCAGGACTTTGACTTGGCCATTCCAAAACTTTAGCTTTATTCTTCTTTAACCATTCTTTGGTATAACGACTTGGGTGCTTAAGGTCGTTGTCTTGCTGCATGACCCACTTTCTCATGAGATTCGGTTCATGAACAGATGTCCTGATATTTTCCTTTAGAATTCACTGGTATAATTCAGAATTCATTGTTCCATCAATGAAGGTCAAGCTCTCCTGGCCCAGGTGCAGCAAAACAGGCCCAAACCAAGATACTACCACCACCATGTTTTGTAGATGGGATAAGGTTATTATACTGGAATCCATTGTTTTCTTTTCTCCAAACATAACGCTTCTCATTTAAACCAAAAAGTTCTAATTTGGTCTCATCTGTCCACAAAAAAATTCCAATAGCCTTCTGGCTTGTTCATATTATCTTTAGCAATGCAGACAGGCAGCAGTGTTTGTTTTGGACAGCAGTAATTTTCTTTTTGCAACCCTGCAACCCCACACCATTGTTGTTCAGTGTTCTTCTGATAGTGGACTGAACATTAATATTAGCCAATGTTAGAGGGGCCTTTAGTTGCTTAGAAGTTACCCTGGGTTCCTTTCTGACCTTGTGGACTATTACATGTCTTACTCTTGGAGTGATCTTTGTTGGTCAACCACTCCTGGAGAGGGTAACAATGGTCTTGAATTTCCTCCATTTGTACACAATCTGTCTGACTGTGGATTGGTGGAGTCCAAACTCTTTAGAGATGGTTTTGTAACCTTTTCCAGCCTGATGAGCATCTCCTCTCAATCTCCATTGTTCATGCCATGATACACTTCCACAAACGTGTTGTGAAGATCAGACTTTGATAGATCCCTATCAGGGTGCTCACTCACACCTGATATCACTCACACTCACTCATCCCATTGATTCAAAACACCTAACTCTAATTTCACCTTCAGAATGCAAAATAACTTATAAGGGTCACATACTTTTGCCTCTCACAGATATGTAATATTGGATAATTTTCCACAAATTAATAAATGACCAAGTATAATATTTTTGTCTCATTTGTTTAATTGAGTTATCTTTGTCTACTTTTAAGACTTGTGTGAAAATCTGACGAAACTTTCAAGCACCACTGTATGCACTGAAACATATTTCCTGACTGGCTAGATCAGAGAGAAAATTAGAACTGGTGTAAAGGAGGGGAGGGAGGACTGATGTCCGGATCAGATCGTTGTGAGACAGCTGCTGTCTAGACTGTCAGTCTGACATCACTGCTGGGCCTGAGGGCTAGATTTGAAGAGGAACACTTGACAAGAGCTCCCACTGATGCTTTCAGTCTTTAAGCAGATACGCTGCTCCTTAAGGCCTTTCTGTCTGTGTCAAACACAGGGGCAATTGCAACCCCATGTCAAGCAGCCCATGTGATGCTTGTGAGCTCACTACACCCAAGTGAATATCTCTTTGGGTCAGTTTAAGTAGTGAGTTTAAAGAGTCACAGCTACACTCAACATAGCATCATTCCGGAACTACTCAGTACCCTCTAATTAGTGTCTTTCAGTAAAGGTAGTGGAAGCAGATGCAAGCACAGAGCTTTTATACAAATTAAACACAAACAAAAGACAAAGCAAAAGACTATAAGCATGAACCATAACATGGTTTCAGCCAGCCAATAATTTAAGAAGGCACTCACCAGCTCCCTAGTTCTCAGGAACACAGACTTTGACTTGTTTCTCACCGTCCACACTGACGCATCTGAGACTGGGCTGGGCACCATGCTCTCACAAGCCTTCGATGGGGAATAGGGCTGTGCAATATGGACAAAAAAATACTATCACAATTTTTTGACTGGTATTGCAATTTCGATTTTAATCACGATTTCAAAATAAATAAGAATACGATTAATCAAACCACCAAAACAAAAAACAACCCAAACTGAACATTTCTGGCTTCAAGCATGAATGCTGACATGTCACCACATTTCCTCCTGTACTAAACACAGATACTTTTGTGCAAGCCTGCTCAATCCTGAGAAGTTTATCTGATGTAGTTTCCTCCATAACAGAGGATCTTCCTCACGGTCAGTGGAGGGAGTAAGGAGGTAGCGGTTCATCTCAGAGGCAATGGCTTCTTCAAGTTGCAAATATGCAGAGACAGTCTTGAAGAAGCTTCCCAAAGACTTTTTTATTTTTTTGCTAATGAAGGTAGATCTGTGTCTACATCCTTCCTGCCTGTAGTGCTCTCAGAATTCATTGCATTCTATGAGGATGCATAAAACAGATAATATAAAAGACTGTTTATCTAGTATTAAGGAATGACTGTCACACTCAATTACCCAAACAACAACAACTCACCTTGTATAAAATCTCTTTCATATCAGACATCACCCTGGCCTTGATGTTTAGAAGTTTATCAACAGCAATGTAGCTTGTCTTGAATCTTTGATCTAGGAATGATGCCATATCCAGCAGTTCTTGGATATCATCATCATCATCATCATCATAGTTTGTTTGGAGAGCAGTAATTTTCTTCTTGCACACCATTGTTGTTCAGTGTTCTTCTGATAGTGGACTGAACATTAACATTAACCAATGTGAGAGAGGCTTTTTGTTGCTTAGAAGTTACCCTGGGTTCCTACCCTGAGTGACCTCATAGACTATTACACATCTTGCTCTTAGAGTGATCTTTGTTGATCGACCACTCCAGGGGAGGGCAACAATGGTCTTGATTTTCCTCCATTTGTACACAACCTGTCTGACTGTGGATTGGTGGAGTCCAAACTCTTTAGAGATGGTTTTGTAAACTTTTCCAGCCTGATGAGCATGAACAACTCCTTTTCTGAGATCCTCAGAAATCTCCTTTGTTCATGTCATGATACACTTCCACAAACAAGTGTTGTGAAGATCAGACACTGATAAAATAAATGTACAACATACCAGTTTTGTGTATGTGTGTGTGTGTGTGTTACATACTGATAACATTTCCCTTCATTTTAAATCTCGGAAGCAAGAGATTAAGTGATGTAGCTAAACATGTTACAGAAGGTTATCTGAGGTCAACTAAATACTTTTACTGAAAGTTTTGATATCGTGACTGATAATCTTAATGGGTCAATTCATGAAATAATGTGCAATAACACCAGAAATAGCTTAAATAGCTTACATTTCGTTGTTAACTTGTGCTTGCTTTTTAAATTTCGTTGTGTTGTGCCATCGTAATATTTATGCAGATATATAGAAAACTCCAAGGGGTTCACAAACTTTCAAGCACCACTGTAGCCAGTGCTAAATGAAGAGTTGATCAATTTTAGAAGAGGTTTGACTGCTTCGGGAATTGTCTGTTTGAAGAAACATGTAGGTAAGGGATAAAGTCACAATTTGAATTTGATGAGGAAATTAGTGAAATTAGTTTGGTTATTTTCATTAACAAAGTATGTACACACTAACATTTCTGCATGCACTAAACCAAATTCATTTGTTTTCTGTGTCCTTGCATGTCAGTGATGTCACCATGTGCACCTGTGTGTATGACACTGCGTTACATTTTAAAGGCTTTGTGCATTCCAGGGGAGCAGTTGGATAAACAACACTGAATGCCAGCATGTGCTTTGTCCCTGTGAATGAAGCCAAAGTGACATCAAGGTAGCTCATAAACACACACACAAGAGCATATGCACTCTGCTTCTGTTCAACAGATTTCAAGCCAAGTCTCTCACTACACCTGACTACAGGTGACTTAAATATACAGTGCCTCCAGAAAGTATTCATCCTGCAATGATTCTCTCTCTTTTTGAAACAACAAATTTAAGTATATAATGGGATTTTTTTCTGCATCTTTCAAAGTGACTCTCTACAGATAAAAATTAAAGTATTTAGATGTCCTCAGAATTATTTGAAAAAAAAATTATTGATAAATTGATAATTGATAAGTACAGTGCTGTGAAAAAGTATTTGATTTCTTCTGTTTTTGTGTAAATCTCATACTAAATAGTTTTAGATCTACAAAATACAACATAAAACAAAGGCAACCTGAAACACACAATAGTTTTTATTTAATTGATGTTCTTTTTGTGGAATTCTGTGTTTGGTTTACGCCAGATGTAACAGGACCCCTGTCTTCCAAACAGTTTCACTTTCGACTCATCAATCCACAGAACATTCTCCCAAAAGGTTTTAGGATCATCAAGGTGTGTTTTGGCAAAATTCAGATGAGCCTTAATGTTCCTCTGGGATAGCAGTGGTTTTTGTCTTGCCACACTTCCATGGATGCCAGTTTTGCCCAGTGTCTTTCTGATAGTGGAGTCATGAACAGTGATGCAAGAGAGGCCTGTAGGTCCAGTGGTAATTCTTTTGTAACTTCCTGGATGAGACGCTGTGCTCTTGGAAGAATTTTGGAAGGTCGGCCACTTCTGGGAAGGTTCACTGCTGTGCCGAGTTTTTCCATTTGGAGATAATGGCTCTCACCTTGGTTCTTTTGGCGTTCCAGAGAATTTGAAATAGCTTTGTAACCCTTCCTAGACTGATGTATTTCAATCACCATCTTCCTCATCATTTCTGGAATTTCTTTCAACTTTTTCATGGTGTGTTACTGGATAAGACCTTTTAACCAACTTTATGCTGTCTATTTAAGTGTTGATTTGATAGAACAGAGCTGGCAGAAATCAGGCCTGGTTGCATCTAGCTCAACCTCATTATGAATGCAGTTTCATAGATCTGGAGAATTAGGAACTACGGGGGGCAAATACATTTTCACACAGGCCCAGTTAGTATTGAATAACTTTTTTTGCTTCAATAAATAACATCATTTAAAAAACTGTATTTTGTGTTTATTCAGGTTGCCTTTGATTTATGTTAGATTTAATTAGTTTAGTTTTAATTTCTGAATTTAGTATAAGATATACAGTACACAAAAATCAGGATGGGGAAAATACCTTTTCACATCACTGAATAACACAGTCAGAGTGAATTGTCCTTTTGCAATTGCAAATTTGAGTTGTCTTTGCAATTTTGATTTTGGCATTTTGTCATGAAACCAG
This sequence comes from Ictalurus punctatus, assembly GCF_001660625.3. NCBI lineage: Eukaryota > Metazoa > Chordata > Actinopteri > Siluriformes > Ictaluridae > Ictalurus > Ictalurus punctatus. The sequence continues at coordinate 9,004,426 of NC_030418.2, read as the reverse complement.
TAAGGGAACTCTGAACTACAGTTCCCAACAGCCACTACTTTATTGTGACATGACCACCTGCACCTGATTCAGGTTCCTGGTAATTAGCACTCTTGTATGTAGTCACAGTTTGCAATGCACTTTTTGTCTCACGTTATTGTCTCACTATACCTTTGTCTATGCTGCCGTATTTTGTCTTTCCCGCAGTGTTTTGTTTCCTAGTTGTAGAGTGTTTCGTATGTTTGTTTATTATTAAATGTTTACGAATCCCCTTGGACTCTCCCATTTTGACAGAATGTGCCAACCACAAAAGGATGCAGCAGAACTGGCACCCATATCATATATGGTGTAAGATATAGGCATGGAGGCCCTCATATATGGTGCCATGTAACATATGGATTTCTTAATCAATCAGTCCTCAATCAATTATTCAAGAAAACTTATAAAATAATAAGGAAAGACAAGAAATGAATAAAATAATAAAATGAAACAAATTAAAACAAAATACCAGCAATATAATAAAAAAGGCACGGCATCCTATCACATTGCAGTAACCTGCCTTGTAAAAGAAGGTCTAGAAGTTTTAGAATACTTTGAAGAAAGAAAAAAAAACTATTTTTGGAGTGCCCCATAGAGATGGGCATCTCTGTTCACAGTGCACTGTCTGTGTGAGCTATGGTGCACAGACTCTATATATGAGAGCAGATTTCTTTTGTTTGTACAGATGTTTTATTTTGGAGCTCAGTATGGTAGTTGGGCTAAAACTCAATAGATCATCTCCCATTAGTATCACATCAATAAACTTTAATGAACTCGCCAAAAAGACAGAAAAATAAAATATTGTGTGTACCTTTATATATATATATATATATATATACACACACACACACACATATATATATATATATACACATATACACACACACACACACGCATATATACATATAGCGGGGGAAATAAGTATTCAAGGCCTTGATGCTCACCTAAAAGACCTTGTCCGAAACAGCACCCACCTACTTCAACTCTATCCTGAAGGCTTATGTTCCCTCAGGCAACATGCGATCAATCAATGACCGACGCTTAGTAGTGCCTACTCAGCGTGGCTCAAGGTCCCTTTCAAGAACATTCAAACTAACTGTTCCTCAGTGGTGGAATGAACTTCCAATCTCAATCCGGACTGCAGAATCTGCCACCATCTTCAAGAAACAGCTAAAGACCCAGCTCTTCTGTGAACACCTAACCAACCCCTTAAAAAAAAACCTTACCCTGCGCACTTTGTTTCTTCTGGAACTCAATTAATGGATCTTGTGTGGTAGCACTCCTTGTATTGTCCTCTGCTTGATATCGCTTTGCTTGTATTTTCTCATTTGTAAGTTTCTTTGGATAAAAGTGTCTGCTAAATGAATAAATGTAAATACTGGACACGTCAACATTTATTTCAGTAAATATATTTCCAATGAGGTTATTCATATGAGACTTAGGAGCACCCTAAGTCTCTTGTATATTTGAGCAGCATCGAGTATGTCCGCTACCCTAGTTTGGGCAGAATTTATAAGGCTTGTGAAGTGCTTTGGGTAAAGGCTCAATATTCAAAACTCATTTGTGTATTGGCCGGGAATCAAATCCTGACTGCAGCGTGGCAGGCGAGAATCCTACCACTGAACCACCAATGCTTATATTAAAGGATAAAGGACTTCGCAGAGTGCAGGTTTCAGGTAAGTATTGTCCTGATTTAGCAATTTGGCTTCAAATTTGAAAAGGAGCACCAAAAGTCTCTGGTATATAAAAATTTAAAAGGAGCATCCTAAGTCTCTTGTATATTTCAGCAGCATGGAGTTTGTCCGCTACCCTAGTTTGGGGAGAATTGATAAGGCTTGTGAAATGTTTTGGGTGAAGGCTCAATATTCAAAACTCAGTTCTGCATTGGCCGGGAATCGGACCCATGCCTCCCGCATGGCAAACGAGACTTCTACTACTGAACCACCAATGCTTATCTTATAGGATGAAGGACTTTGCAGAGTGTGCTTTTCAGGTAAGTATTGTGCTGATTCGGCAATTTGGTTTCAAAATTGAAAAGGAGCATCCTAAGTCTCTTGCATATTTCACCAGCACGGAGATCGTCCGCTACTCTAGTTTGGGAAGAATTGATAAGGCTTGGTAATGAGGTTATTCATATGAAATCATGGACTTATGCTAGCAACATGCTAATTAATGCTATCAATGTGCTAAAGCATGCTAGCAACATGCTAAAACATGTTAACAACATGCTAATTGATGTTATCAATGTGCTAAAACATTCTAGCAACATGCAAAATCATGATAGAAACATACTAGTTCATGATTGCAACATGCTAAACCATGCTAGCAATGTACTAAAATATGCTAGCTAAGGAACAACAAGAAACAAATTGCTTATTCCAGGTCTCCCCTTCATAATACCATTTTCAGGTTTCACACACATTTTCTTGTTGATGTAGATACTTGGAATAATTTATAGGTAAGAAAATGCTTACTTGCGGTCTCCCTTTTATAACATAATTTCCCGATCTCAATGTAATCATAATGTGATATAATTGCAAACCTTGATACCTCAAATAAATAAATTAAGTGATAAACCTTGACAAAATGTAATTGGTAAAGTTATTATAATGATTTTATAATGTCTAAATATGATTTCAAAGAAAAGCCTATGAAAATAACAATATTATTGAGTAGAATGAGCCAAAGAGTGGTCCTCTGCTGCCATCTAGTGGTTATAGTGTCAATTTCAGCCCTTTGGGCTTGAACCCTTAATAAAAATCCTTACAATTACAGTAAGGTTCAAGCCCGAAGGGCTGAAACCCTATTGTAATTGTAAGGAATTTTATATAATAAAAATAAATTTTTATATAATAAAAATCTTAACAATTACAATAAGGTTTCAGCGCTACATGCTTGAACCACTAATAATAATAATAAGCTTATAAAGCAAAATTACTTCTACAGAAATGGCTAACATTTACAAAATGAGTAATAAATAAAATAAATAAGTCTATTTAATGAAAGTAAAGGTCCATGTTTAATAAAAACCTTAATGAAAGGAATAAAAAAACATTGAGGTTCAATTTAGTTTTATACATGTTCTCATATTTATAGCTATATTTTGTTGTAGTAAGTGATAATGTGACAAGTGATAATATCAAGGTTTACTGGGTTTTATATGATTCTTTGCTATTTTTTTTCATACTGTGGGTTTTAGTGTATTTCAAGTGTATTAAAAAACGTCAACAACAAACACAACATTTCCTAATCAGCACTCATCAACTCCACGCGATTGCCATCTTTTTTCGGACAAACTATGTCTTCTCTTTGCTACTTCCTGTTGGTTTATAGGACAATTACTCCAAGTCGCCCCCTTTCGTTTCAAAGAATACTACAACAGCGAACGAGTCAAGTTTAAATGCTTCGTCTGTTTGGGGAGGTGCGTGCGCCATCCGTGGAGGCTCATGGTGCCGAGCCAGGCGTAAATATAAACAAGGCTTTAGCTACATGAGCATGAAGTTGATGGTCCAGAAGCATCTGGAGCTTTTCTTTTAAGAAATCTGTCCATAATCTTTAGCACAACACATGCATCGTCACACGCTAATTATTAGGATAAAAGAAACTCATACGTTACGCATACTGACATTGACGTGCTGCTGTGGGTCAGCGAGGGGGAGGGATTTATATATGTGTGTGTGTGTATGTATGTATGTATATATATTATATATATATACAATTTATTAGGGATGCACCGAATGTTCAGCAACCGAAATTATTCGGCCAAAAATAGCAAAAAAAAAAGCTCTTTCGGTGTTCGGCCGAATAAGTGAAAATGCCGAATAAATTTGACTGAACAATGACGTGTTTCATGACGCGACCAAATAGCCTAGCAACCAGAGTGAGACGCACGCATGTCACGACCTCAATGAGGGGGTGCGCGCATGCGTAAGCTACATGCACGAGCTACGTGCTCTTCGGATGTTTACTTTTTTGTTTCTCTTCCGGAGTATTCGGTCATGTTGCGAGACGTAAGGGAGTAGAGTACGGAGGCAGGTAAAGGCGTATTTATTTATGGGTAGGCAGACAAATCCACATCGTAATCCAAAAAACGTAGTCAAGACAGGCAAAGGGACTAAATGAACTAATCTATAGTTTAAACTAACTAAATCTATCAAGGAACATAACATTTACAACAAATCTAACTATACTATATCTACTATAATACTCCGCGAGGTGTACAGGGACGCGAGTGGTATATATCCCCAATATAATCAGCCGTATAGAACCGAATACTCTTGTCAATGCACTTTTTGTTGTAGGCTACAGAGTGTTCCATTCTTTCAGCAGTCAGTTATGGGCCTAACATAGGCTATTCAAGGGGTGCTCAAAGATGACCACATAAAAATATTTTTATTTTACTCATTTATTTATTTAAAGTTATATTGTGCCTTATTGGTAGCCTATGCCTGCTGGAATGAAAAAAAAAGTTCAGTGTTAAATAAATATTTTGAAATTGTAGTTTTTGTAATTGATTTTTTTCTCTGAAAAGCAAGACAAAATAGTAAAAAGCACATTTTGACTATTTAATTTATGCAGTGGTGAAAAAAAGGGAAAAATAAATGGAAAAAACACGAAAAAAACGTATTCGGTTTCGGCCTTTGGCTTTCGGCCAAGTTTTTCATCATATTCGGTTTCGGCCAAGAATTTTCATTTCGGTGCATCCCTAATATACGAATATATTATTATATAAATATAATAATATATAAAATATATACAGTATCTCACAAAAGTGAGTACACCCCTCACATTTCTGTAAATATTTGATTATATCTTTTCATGTGACAACACTGAAGAAATGATACTTTGCTACAATGTAAAGTAGTGAGTGAACAGCTTGTGTAATAGTGTAAATTTGCTGTCTCCTCAAAATAACTCAACACACAGCCATTAATGTCTAAACCGCTGGCAACAAAAGTGAGTACACCCCTAAGTGAAAATATCCAAATTAGGCCCAAAGTGTCAATATTTTGTGTGGCCACCATTATTTTCCAGCACTGCCTTAACCCTCTTGGGCATGGTGTTCACCAGAGCTTCGCAGGTTATATATATAAATTATTATTATTGTTATGCGTGTGTGGGTCTCATTATTTCTGTGTCTGTGTTATTATTTCAGACATCAGATATTTATCATATATATTAAATGTTTGAAGGATTTTTACATGGCACCCCTGCTCTCATCAGACAGCACCCCGGTTGGGAAACACTGACCTACAGCATGCACCACAGAGCTGGGCACAGTTGAGCTATTTCTTCAAATTCCCATTTCTCAGTGAAATCCTAGCACTGTCCCCTGTTACTATGCACAACATTCCAGTTAAAGACTAGTGTGGCTTTGTTACCCTAGAGTGAAGTAGCCATAAACAGTGGGAAAAGACGAAAAACTGGTAAAATTAAGAAGGTGATTTAATTAGGTAAAATAACCCAACACAATTACATTACAATATTGCAGCATTACTGGTGTTCATAAAATTACAAGCCTAAAACAACTTCATAAGGGTAATCAAAATATATTTATCAAAACAAACCAAAAACAAGATGTAATTGTCAAAAGGGCAATTAAATATCTGCATGCAAAATAATAGGTGGGAAAAAGGAGAAAAACCTGAGAACATAGGTATTCTTCCGTATTATAGTTCTTGCTTTACTCATTGTGGTTTAATGCTGTATCTCCAGGACAATTGGTGTTTATATCCGCCTCATCTGTGAAGTGAGAAAAGTCAATTATATCATAGTGTGATTTGTCTCCAAAACAAGAAACAGGACAAGGAACTGAATTGCCTACCCCTATATGCTGTCCCACACCATATGCAGTAGAAATGTACACTCCTCAGGTAGGATGTGATGAACTGCAGCTTCAGTAATGACTAAATATGCAAGGACACAATGTAGAAAACATTTTGACCTAATACTTATCACAACCATATTTATTATAATAAATGTTTCTCTTTTTTTTTTTTTTTTTTTTTACCGTCAATTCGTTATCGGCTTCACTTCCTTCACTTCCTGTGCTGAGCTCCTCATGGTCAGCCTCATGATTCTTAACTACTTCAGGCCAATACCAAATGTCCCTTGGTACAATTATTCCCTAACCAGGAGCACAAAACATCACAGCAAAAGAGCACATCAATATACCAAGAGACACAGGCAGGGGTGTGTGGGATTTCATGTATTTTCTTTTGTTGAGGAGACCTTTTGTCTGTCCAGCTGTTCACAGGCCCACTGACTCTTCCTCAAGTCTCCTTCAGTTTCATGCTTTTCTCTTTCATTTCTTTTGCGCTCTCTGTAATTAAGATAGTGGATTAAAATTAACATAGATTGCATTAGGCACAGCGTGAGAAGGCCCCAATGTGCTTGCCAAGCTCCATGTTATGCTTGACTGGAAGCCCAATTAAGTAGACTAAAATTCATTACATTTTATTCATTTCGGTTATGAGCTGTGGTGTTCTCTCTTTGTATATAAAGACGTGTTTAACTAGCATGGCTAGTGAGAGGCCATTGAGTGTTGTGCTAGCATTAAATGTATATAACTGGTTTTGTGCTGCACTGTAAATTTGCTCAGTTTTGTCACTGTTTCTAGCATCTAAAGAAGCTAATAAAGATCCCTAATAAAATAGCTTCTACCAATTGCCCGTCAATTTCGAATGCACATGAGCTCTTATTCACAAGAAAATGAAAAAAAAAAAAACAGTCAGGATCTAATTTTAGCCTTAAGGATTTAGGACTCTCTTTTTTCACTTCTAAATAAGTTGAGTATTACCTCCTAAAACCACCAAAAAATTATGTATGTATGAAAATTAGTTCAGAAATAAATGAGCCATAATTTTAACATAATGGTACATACAAGAGATGTTCTGAGAATGTCTACTTGCAAACCTGAAATCCTCAAGAGACTTCTTCTCTATTTGCTGTTTCACCTCCAATCTTTTCCTGTAATTTTCTAAGCTCTCTTCTGCCTTCCTTTTCTTTAGTTGTTCCATTCCAATGCCTCCTCTATCTAATAAAGATACATGTTGTCAAAGCACAGCTTATTTATGTGTACCAATGAACAGTAGTTAGCATAATGAACTTGACATAACATTCACTAACCGGTTTTTATGGTAAGGGGAAGTGGTTCCACTCTTCCAGTACCTGAGAGATGAGAATTATCAGTTAGTACTGAAAAATCAGACAGTGTAGGGGAAATGATACTGATATACAGGAAGCACTGGAAATGTACATACCACAAGGTACATACCAGCAATATCAGTGCTTCACACGAAATGTAATTAATCATTCTCTTAAAATCATTAGTCTCATTACCTAGTCAGTCTCATAAAATATCCCTTTTTTATCTAGAATTTTAATTAGAAAATATAGGTGCAAGCAGCAATTAATGGGCAAGCACTAAAGAAGCTAAACGAGGAGCTAAACAAGCATGGCAGGGAGCATAAAGTCCAACTGTAAAAAAGAGCAATTTTAGACATTTGTGCATTATTTTAGGCAAAATGGTTGAACATTCATAAATACAATCAATTGTTATATGATTTATTTGCTTATCATATTTGACCAACAGGGGGCGTTGTGACCAAATTGATGTGATATGGTCAGTGTTGGGTCACAATGACACACAAAGTTTGGTGTCAATACACTAATGTCTTGCAGAGATACAGACTCTGAATAATTTTGGCATCATGCCATCAAAGTTGTTGATGCGTTAAATAATAAAAAGTTATGTTAAAGTTATTAACATAAACCTGAGTGCAACTTTGTACAGTTGGTGGCACTAGAGGGATTAAGACTCCAAAATTGCTGTGGATGTTCAGACTCTCCTCTAGGAGTGTGCCAAATTTCACAACTTTTTTACCATACGGTTCTATGGGCTGGCATAGACTTCCAGAGCATGATGATGTTGATGATGATGATGATGATTACAAGAGGTGCCTGTGCACCTTCAGTGCTTGGCCCCTAATAATAACACTAACGTTTGCAAGAGATACGCACCTTCAGTGCTTGGCCCCTAATAAAATTCAAGCGTGAGGGAAAGAGAGAGCATGGCTGTGTCTGAAATCGCATACTGTGACAGTACCTACTAAATTCAAGTTAGTACCTACTGCTCGGCCATTGATACAGTACACACTGACCAGCATAAGTGGTAACATGTGATCGCGTAGTATCCACAGTGTCCAGTGGTTCCATACTGCAGAATCTTGGCAGAAGCAGTAAGTCATGTGGGTATTTCTCGCCTACTGTTTTATGAATACTGAGACTTCGGATATAGGCTACTACTTCTTTGGGGTACCGCTTTTCACGTACTGTGTAGTAGGGTATTAGAGATATTCGGACACAGTCCATGTGTGAATGTAGCAAGATCACATGTATCCCACCCCTTAACCAGTGCCATTGTAATGAGATAATCAATGTTATTCACGTCATCTGTCAATTATGGCTGATTTGAGCATAATTAAAATTGAATGGAACTGAATTATATTCTGGTGTTCTGGTCACAAACCAAAGTTTACACACTCCTGTTAAAATGGCAGGTTTTTGTGATGAAAAAATAAATCACAGGGCTCTACAGTGTGACCATTTGACGCGCATTTGTGACTGAAAAGTACTTGTGCGACTATGAAAAATATTTATGAGCACCAGTGTGAGTGACCAGTCTGGAGTTGTATAATACAATCGGAATAAAAACTACACGAAGTCCAAAATGCATCTACACCACGCAACAGTTACTTTCACACTGCTTTTTATCACCTCAGTCAAGGTAAAGACGAGAGTAACACTGAACATCATATGCTTCTCTCAACTTCCCAATCTCATAACCGCCATCTTTTATTGATCCCGCAAAATGACCTGAACCTGCGACTGAGACCTGCTCGTGTAGACACAGCGGTAAATTAATGATAATGTTAACGCTACAAGGTGGGTTTTAATTCAAACTTTGTTAAACTTTATTAAATAATTCCTCACTAATCATAATCAAGATTAGCAACTGTTCAGTCTGTACAAATACAGTACGCTGCCGTTCTCCTTCACTCTCTTCACTTGTCCTGGCTCACACGCACAGCGCATTCACTTCATTTAAATGAAATCTTTGTAAATTTATTAAAAATAAAAAACAACAAAAAAGCACGTATACATAAGTATTCACAGCCTTTGCCATGACACTCAAAATTGAGCTCAGGTGCATCCTGTTTCCACTGATCATCCTTGAAATGTTTCTACAACTTGATTGGAGTCCACCTGTGATAAATACAGTTAATTGGATATGATTTGGAAAGGCTCACACCTGTCTATATAAGGTCTCACAGATAACAATGCATGTGAGAGCACAAACCAAGCCATGAAGTCCAAGGAATTGTGTGTAGACCTCCGAGACAGGATTGTATCGAGGCACAGATCTGGGGAAGGGTACAGAAACATTTCTGCAGCATTGAAGGTCCCAATGAGCACAGTGGCCTCCATCATCCATAAATGGAAGAAGTTTGGAACTACCAGGACTCTTCCTAGAGCTGGCCGCCCGGCCAAACTGAGTGATCGGGGGAGAAGAGCCCGAGTCCTTAGTCTTTAGTCCAAAAACACGATGGTCACTCTGACAGAGCTCCAGCATGTCTCTTTGGAGAAAGGAGAACCTTCCAGAAGAACAACCATCTCTGCAGAATTCCACCAATCAGGCCTGTATGGTAGAGTGGCCAGACAGAAGACACTCCTCAGTAAAAGGTACAGGACAGCCTGCCTGAAGTTTGCCAAAAGGCACCTGAAGCACTCTCAGACCATGAGAAACAAAATTCTCTGGTCTGATGGCCTGAATGGCAAGCGTCATGTCTGGAGGAAACCAGGCACCAGTCATCACCTGGCCAATACCATCCCTACAATGAAGTATGGTGGTGGCAGCATCGTGCTGTGGGGATGTTTTTCAGCGGCAGGAACTGGGAGACTAGTCAGGATCGAGGGAAAGATGAATACAGCAATGTACAGAGACATCCTTGAAGAAAACCTGCTCCAGAGTGCTCTGGACCTCAGACTGGGACAAAGGTTCATCTTCCAACAGGACAACGACCTTAAGCACACAGCCAAGATAACAAAAGGAGTGGCTACAGGACAACTCTGAATGTCCTTGAGTGGCCCAGCCAAAGCCCAGACTTGAACCCGATTGAACAGCTCTGGAGATATCTGAAAATGGCTGTGCACCAACGCTCCCCATACAACCTGATGGAGCTTGAGAGGTCCTGCAAAGAAAAATGGGAGAAACTGCCCAAAAATAGGTGTGCCAAGCTTGTAGCATCATACCCAAAAAGACTTGAGGCTGTAATTGGTGCCAAAGGTATTTCAACAAAGTATTGAGCAAAGGCTGTGAATACTTATGTGAATGTGCTTTTTTTGTTTTTTTATTTTTAATAAATTTGCAAAGATTTCAAACAAACTTCTTTCACGTTGTCATTATGGGGTATTGTTTGTAGAATTTTGAGGGAAATAATTAATTTAATCCATTTTGGAATAAGGCTGTAACATAACAAAATGTAGAAAAAGTGAAGCGCTGTGAATACTTTTTGGATGCACTGTACATAATCAGTGGTGCCCAAAGTGGTCAGTGACCTACTACTTGACTAGTGATAGTGGATATGTTTTTGTGTGGATAGTGGATATGTGGTACTCTAGTCTAAACCTTTAAGCACATATGACACCACAGACCATGATATTTTAACAGACAGGCTTGAAAACATAGTTTTCAAGATAACATAGTTAGCATTTGTTAACATTAAGCATGGTATTTCAGACCCAGAAAAACTGCAATATTGTGTACAAGGTTCTGTTTTATTTTCCTTACTGTTCTCCTTTTATATGTAGCACCTAAAGCTGTAATGAATCAGGATAACATATCATATTGTTCGATATACGCTTCTCAATTCGATATTTCTGGGTATTGAACAATAAATTCAACAGACTGCAGAATAAAGTAAGTTACTGTTTACATTATGTTAGCACTGTTTACATTAGTCAGTACAGTGAGACATTAACATGTCATCACTCCATATCAAAATGAGTGTCCACCATAAGGTATTTAATACACATTCAATACAACAAATGAAGAAATGCACTAGACGTTGGACTACTGATCGGAAGGTTGCGAGTTCAAATCCAAGCCCTGCCAAGCTGTAAAAATTAGATAATTTTAAGTCGCACAGGATATGCCAAAATGCCATAAATGTAAATGTAAAAACTGAGCATTGCTGTGTCCTTCCCAGCACAACATCTTCAGAAATGAACAACTATTTAAGCTTCCATAACTTCGCACCTCAGAGTGATCTCAGGAGACGATGGTTAGTAAACCTATGTCATGTCCATTTCACAATTATTAGGTGTTCAAGCAGGTACTGAGACCCTATTGTATTTGCAACATTTTTTAAGGGTTCAAGCACAAAGTCCTGAAACCCTATACCTGAAACCCTATGTTTTTCACTCAACCAAAATAAAACTTGTTAGATCAATAATGGTTTTTTTAAAAAAAAGTTGAACTTGTATTTCATGGCAGGCAAAAACATTTGAAGAAGGCATGGCCACAGTTGCTGAAATGGCTAGAACTCTTGAAGAGAATGTTATATATATATATATATACAATATATATATATACATATATATATATTTTTTTTTACCAAACTTTGCACAATCTCAGGTCACTTGCACAAAATGGCAGAGCTTGGCCATTTGGTGGTGCTATAACAGGACAAAAAATTAAATTGGCGCTTCAAATTTCAACTTGAAATCTGGCACAAAGTGTCTTTATCCAGGGTCCCATCAGTGTCTATGAAGACAGTTGTAAATCTTGAAAAACATGGCTGCCACTGGTCAATCAATGTTCAGCAGCTATTAGACAAGGTTAATGAAGTCTGATGTTTCTTAAAATTATTGTGTTTTTCTCTTATTTAGGTGCTTAAAGGTTTGAACAATATTAAGTAATATCTTTTTGTTCATGTCCTTATAGGCCCCAAAGTGCTTGAACCCAGATAATTGCTGCATGCAGTTATTATTATTGCTGTTGTTGTATCAGTACTGACCTTCTTTTCCCAGACCTTGTCCTGCAGTGTAGCCCATTTTCTGCAGCAATGCAAACCCTTTATTCTCACTGCTTAGAGAGCTCTGCAGCGCAGCATCTCGTCTGTTCTGCTCTTGTTCCTTGTAGCTTTTCTGCTGGTTAAGAATATTTTTCTCTTTGTGTAAAGTCCCTCGTCTTAGAGTCTCCTTTAAACGTTTCACCATTGGAAGGCCAGGCCGAATGTCCAATCTGAAACATTAGTGATGAACATAATGTATTTTACTGATTCAAGACAGTAAAACCTTTGAGAAACTTACCTAAAACACTACTAAGGCCAGAATAAAAATTGTATTTTTAATTTTACTTGTGTTATTGTGGCTAGGTTAATATCATGGTTAAAAAAGGAAAAGAAAACAACTAAAACGAACTACCAACCAGCTGATGGTTATTAAATCTAGGGTCGATTATATCATATTGTTTTTTATATCATAAGCATGGCTCACTCTTTTGGCAAGACTGACTGAAACGCATTTTTTAAATATGTATGATAATTTTGTAAACATATTTTCACTGGTTCAGGTCTTCACTTTCATCCTCAATTACATGTTTAAAACATTATTTATTTGTATCATAATTATTAATATCGTTAAAAAACAAACTGTTCAATAAAAGGATAAACAATTCTAATCAAAATCCATTATCAACATATTCTAATATTTTATGAACAGAAAAGACTCTGTAAAATTGACTAAATTTTAAGATGCTGGCCTAAGTAACATTTCTATTCATTTATTTAGTACAGAAATAGCAATAATAGGGTTTAGAAAGTCAACCTCCATTATTTTCCAAATTTATACTTAATCCTACAATTCAGTACGGACAGATTGAGTAATAATCACCATAGAAAACCAACTAAAACAACATTTAGATTTTGTAAATGTTAAAGTACATTTTAAAATTTTATAATGTATTTCTTGAAATAGTATCACAGGAATAAAAAATACACATTGACATCTCTAAAAAAAATATACAACCGATAGCTCCGGATCACAACCACCAAGATGTATTATACTGTAACTTATATAGTTACACAACCACATAATAACGGTTAAAACAATTAAAGAGCTCTGTTCCCGATTAAAATTACTACAATATTACTACATATATTTTCATTGCCATTCTAATTTTGTTCATTCGAAGTACTCTGCGAATTGAACTGAATCAAAACGTGAAGACAGTATCGTGAACTGAACCGAAAGGTGAAGACAGTATCGTGAACTGAATCGAAACGTGACCGGAGCGTATCGTTACACCTCTCGTAGCTAAAAACAATGCTTTCAAATGACTGTAAGATTAATAGATATGTAGAGATCATTAAACATCCACAAGAATATGGCACAACTCACGAGGGGTTAAGAAAAGCATCAGACATATAATCATCTTCATGCTCCGACATTCTTCCAGATTACCTAAACAGCGTTACGGCACACAAATTGTTTTTACTTCCGGGTAATGCTCGCTAGGACTTTAGCAAAATAAAAGTCTTTCATCAAAAAGAATAATATAAACAAAATGCAAATAAATAAATAAATAAATAAATAAATAAATAAATAAATAAATGTATTCAAAGTGCATGGTCTCCAATATTTTATGTAACTAAAACGTATCAAATTGACCAATTAAGCTCTCCAATCTTTTCATATCTCTCAGGGACAACACTGTCTAACCAGCGACTGAGTGCACGCTATTGTCGAGGTCACACCTCCAGTCACACAAAGAGGTATGCTGAGTTTTCTGGGACTTATAAAGATTTGTCATGAGTTCATTTGTGACTGATCACACCACGACAAAATTCTCAGACACTATTGTCTCAAGGACTCACTACAAAACATTTAATGGACTAAGGAGATGATGAACTCTTTCTAGTTATCTAAAACAGGCATTAAGCTGGCTCCGGGAATCCCGGACTACTCATCTCTGTTCCACCTGTATGTTTCCGAAGATGGGAACACTGCAGTGGGGGTCCTGGCCCAGGAACACGGTGGTAGCTATCATCCAGTAGCATATCTTTCCAAATCTCTAGAACCTGTAATACGAGGTATGCCTGCCTGTTTAAGGGCTGTTGCTGCGTCCACTCTCATGGTCACAGACGCTGAAAAATGGGTTCTTTCACAACCACTTACATTGAACACATCTCATCAGGTCCTATCTATCCTGAATAACATTCACACACAACACATGACTGCACAGCGTAGATCAGGATATGAAGCTATCATTTGTGCCACACAAATCCTAACCATTAAATCTGTAACTACTACTAACAGCCCTGCAGTCTTGCGCCACAGACTCCTACGTGCCTGCTCAGAGGAGCCCGCACCAGAAGCTTGATTGGAACATGACAGTTTGACCTACATACATGACTCCTATCACTCCACTCTGATCTGTAACAGCATCCCCTGGAACGAGGGAACGAGGTATATGTCGATGGATCATGTTCTAAACCTAATGACTCAACATTCTTATGTGGCTATTCTGTGTGTTCATTACCAAATATTGTTCATAAGGCTCACTCTATCCCATTTAATTCTGCTGTATGCCTTTGGTGTCACACATGATTTTGGTAAGATATGACATGCTTTTGGTTTTCATGCCGCTGATGGTAAACCCATATCGCATGTTACGCTCATTTCTGATCTTTTAGAAGCCTCACTTTTACCTGACAGGCTTGCTAATGTTAAGGTTAAAGGTCATGATTCCTCTAACACAGAACAGACCCCTGGTAATTCACTTGCTGATGAAGTAGCTAGGTGGGCCTCAAAAGAGCACGATAACATCAAGGTTTTGTATTCGAGACACTCACAAAACTGTTAAATTACTCATCAATGCATGTTTAACATGCACAAGAGTAAATGTACAAGGGAAAACCACCAAACATGATGCATTACCACCACCTAGTGGTCCTTTTCAGGCACTACAAATTGAATTCACACACATCCCACCTATCAGAGGTCTCAAATATCTTCTAGTTATTGTGGATAAATTCTGTAAATGGGTAGAAGCCTTTCCATGCTCAAAGGAAACCAATACCGTCGTTAAAATTCTCGCAAAAGAAATATTCCCACGCTATGGTATCCCCCAAACTATTGATAGTGACAATGGGACACCTTTTCTTTCCAAGGTAACACAGAAACATTGATTGGCGTTTTCATATTCCATATCATCCGCAGAGCTCAGAGATTGTGGAAAGGAAAAATCACACCATTAAGGAATGCCTTACTAAGGGGGTTTTAGAGAACACCTCAAGTAATTGGGTCGATTTATTACCTGCCGTCCTATGCGAACTTCGCATGATTCCTAATAAGAAAACTAAACTGTCTCTTTTTGAGATCATTATGGGCAGACCATTTCCCACTTCATGGACTAAAGGTAACCCAGGTGTTTGCTTTACAGGTGATCTGGACGTGATTGTATTAGACATACGTATGCAGAGTCTGTTAATTCCATGTTATTTTGATCCTTTGTCATTGTGCGGCCTTAAAAGGTGACTGTGGTTTAGGGTAATTAATACTTGGAAGTAGTGTATTCTGTAGTGTGTACTCTCAGGTCGTTTAGGGTAATTAATACTTGGAAGTACTGGATTCTATAGTGTGTGTACTCTTAGGCATCTGTCGATTTCATGTCAGCCCGAACCAAGAATGTCCCTAGATATTGGTTCTGTCATCTTTTTGGACATAGTCCTAGTTGTTCTCGCTGTGATCCAGATAGAGAAACTCAAGCCTTGCTCTTCTGCCATGACCTGCCTCAATGTGCACATGCTCATACTAATGGTGTCACACATCCACACACACACACTTACACCCTCACAACGGTGTGGAGGTCATTTGGCCTGCTTGTTTTTACTAGTAATTGTGCAAAACCTTGGACATGCACAATGACTCATGTTGGATCTGCCATCACACAGGATCATATCAGTGTTCTTCTATGCCACTGCACAACATCAAACAATAGGCAGAATGACTCTTGCATATTTCCCATTCCCATAGTCTTGATACTACATCTCACTGCCACTTTTAGGGCTGGTGCACCTTTAAATTAAGCCATACCTGGCTGTAAACATACTTATAATCTATGTTGGGATCTTCCCGGCATGTCCTGTAGCCCATTACCACAAGTATCATGGAGTAAATATCAGGTCTTTGGTATATCAAATAGATGATATGTGCATCTGCACCAATAGTACCAACACTACTCTAGTGTTGGGGCACTATGTCTGCCAGACCTATGTATATGTGCAACACACTTCTCAGGGTTTAGCACCCAGATGTTCCATTATTGGCAATTAATTCCCTCTTAATGGTAAGTGCCCATTCACCAAACTGTATAGCACTAATACGGTGTTATGAGTATGTGGTCAGAGAGCCTTTATGGAAATCCTGAGTTATTTCCTTTGGACAGGATGTTGTTATCCTGCTTTCGTGATACCCAGTGTTTCTATTTATAACACTGATCCCTGGGCCCCTCCCTCACATGGGATAACAAAATGTGGTGTCCCTAGAAAACAGCTACTTTAAATAAGATCAATGGTTTCTCTCTTTGGCTAATGACACTGAGGCGGAATTAACCCTAATCAATAACGCACTGAAGGCCCTTCTGGAGGTCATGGTTCAAAATAGGTTGGTCCTAGACCTATTCACTGCAGAGAGTGGAGGTGTCTGTAAAATCTGTTGTTAAAACATGTTGCTTCTACAGCCCAGAGAAATCACATAATATAACTAACATCATACATCACATGAAACAGGCCGTAATGATTCCACCTGAGGTGGATGATTCCTGGTTTTCCTGGTTCTCATCCCTGTGGGGGGATGGGGTTATTGGGTAATGCACTCTGTTGTGCCTGTCTTTTCTGATCGTTCTCCTAGTATTGCTGTTCCTCCCATGTTTTCTAAAATATTTCATGTCTGTGCTGCACGTGCTTTCTGTGACTAGTAATTATGCCCTGATTGTCGAGCAGGACACTACTCTTTAGTGTCCACAGAGAGCATGCACAGGTCCCTTTTGGGGCCTAAGAGGGCAATGATAAGTTTCAGGCATGATCTGTCTCAATTCTGAAGGTCTCTAGTTTGTGTCATGATGTACCAGAACAAAATTGTTTTGTGTTCTTGGTATGTGTTGTTTTGAGCATTCCTAATCACCCCGCCTTTCGCCCTGCCCTCACTCTCTCTCTCTGAGCTCTTCTTCTTCTCTTATTATCTGGTAGACTGGACATTTTTAGTTCTTATATCACTAGAACCTACGTAATAGATGTTTTGATTTTATCTGTGACCTGTTCCAATTGAAATTTTTCATTCTTTATCAATGTTTCTGTGTGTATATATACTATGCTTTCTGTATCATTAAACTAAGAAGCTTTCACTGAACGATGGTGTCGGCGTGACTTCTTGTCGGTGTGAGCTCGGCTGAGAGGAATCAGCCAGTGCAGGATCCAAATTCTGGTTCTGTTACTGGTATTGAACAAGAACTTAAGACCATTCTAAAAATAAAAATATCGTTTGTAAGACGCTTTCTGTGTAGGAAAATTACTACACGTTTTATTATAGGTAATATGTGCAAACTGTTGAGTCATTGAGGATTTATTTGTGTCTTTGTATTTAAAATAAGTGATGCATTCGTAATGATGTCATATCACAGCAAACCTGTGACTACATTTCCCATCCTGCACTGTGGCCTACAAACATGGGTACCATGGACTACACTTCCCACACACGTTCACCTTCTCCGGAATTCTAATCACACACACCTGTTGCCAATCTCACACTCACTCACTCCGCTATATAAAAGACTTTTTGAACACCATGGCTTTGCAAAGTATTGAGTGTTCTCACCTGACCAAGTGTTTGTACCGGTTCCCTCATTTTGGTTTAGGTTCATTGATCTTGCTTCTTGTACTTCGTTGATGATTCTTGCCTTGCCTAGTTCATATGTGTTTACAGATCGCCTTATCTATTGCCTGTTTCTTGACTATGCTATTGTCTCATGATTTGGATTTGTCTGCCTGCCTGCCTCTCTTTATTAAAAGCTCTTATCTGCACTTGCATCGTCCTCACCTTCATAACGTTTAATACATGACATGATGACATACTGTATATTATCAACTATGTTGTATGTGTGTTATGTTAACCATACATGAACCATTTGGTACTGTCATAAAAATATTGCATGGGAGTTCATTCCAATACCAGGTATGAAAACAAGCACCCAACACCAAGCTAATTAACGTATGAAAGGCAGTATTAATAAGACAGCCATCACTGACATACAGACATTGCAAATCCCTGTAAATGTCTAAATGTAGGTCTTTTTAAGGAAGTTTACTGTTCTGTGTCACCTGGTCTGTTCTTTTTCCACATACATCCAAGGTGCATTCCAAGTTCTGAGGGAGTTTACTAGGTTTGCATTTTACTGGTTTGAGCATTTTTATGCAGTAGGAATTAATATTTCTACTGTTATAAATTTAAGATATCCTGAATTGTTTTTTGTACTGGTAAAAAAAATTGTCTTGTAGGTTTGAGAATCAACATTACATGTAATGCATTATATGATTGTCCACCTTTCTAGAAGGATTACTTCTCTGTAAATGTTCAAATCTCTCAAAGCCCATGCACAATTAACAAATGAATGGGTACAGGACTTGTAGCTCTACAAGATACCATAATGTGATAACATAGTGGTTCAAAGCCATTACAGTGATTTAAATAATGTTTTCCTTAATGTGTTACTGACAGTTAAAATAAAATCTGTTTCAATATCTAAGCATGTACAGTATATTTAAGCTTTAAATAAGCATATATTGTATACTATGGAAGTATTTTCTGGACTATTTTTAAATTGAAATTTTTGAGTTTTCTATTTGTGTATGCATAAATTGTGAGATGATTCAAATGAAAATGCTAATCGCATATTACTTTTTGTATTTTCGTTTACATGAACGTATAATGTCTGCTATGGAAGTCTTTTATGGACAATTTTATGAACTAATTGCAAATTGTATTTGCAGTTACGTTTTCTATTTGTAAATGCATTAATTGTGACATGATTCAAATAAAAATGCAAATCGCTTATTACCGTTTCCATTTTCATTTACACAAATGTACAATGTCTGCCAAATTTCAAATGGAAAAGCAAATTCTCTTTGCATTTCCAATACTTTGAACAGAAACCTGTCAATCAGTGTTGGGGGTGGAGTATACTATGAGGTGTTTGCATTTGGAAGTGACATCAGTCACAGTCAACGGCCAAGAAGGACAATGTACCGGAGAGACAATTGTGCCGATGCTTCACTGATGCTTCATTGTGCCGAAAAGGTCATCCTTAATTTTGGGTCAGAAAACAAGATGAGTGATAGTCGCAAATGAAGTAGCATTTGGATGCATTTTAATAATCTTAAAATAAAGGCAGAATGTAGAATTTGTAAGGTAAGAACATATCGAGCAGGGTCTGCCAACAACCTTCATAGGGATATTAAAATTGTACATAGAAGTTTGCACATTGTAATTGATTTTTTATTTGTTATATGGCACACCGTGTTCAGTTTTGAATGTGATTTGTCTGGAATGGTTTGGTTTGTGAACTTTTCCGGACATCAGAGGCAACAGGCCCACTGTACCAACGGTCAGCCCCACAGCAGCGCAGAGTGCTCGTAGAGCTCCAGGAAGGCCTTCGGTTCGTCCTGTGGACACATCTTTGTGAGCACAATGTTAGCCGGGAAGGCCGCTGCTGCTGGGGCAGCTGCCAGCACTCCCGCCTGCAGTACTAGGTCCTGAAGCACCTGCTGATCCTCGGCCCGGGTGTCAAGGAGGTCCTTTATGTGCTGCTCCTGTTCGCGGCACAGCTGTACCAAGGCCTGATGCTGGTTCTGGTGCAGGGTGGCAATGGTCCGGACAAGTTCGGCCAGCGGTGAAGACTCCATGGCGCCTCCTTCTCCTCCCAGGTTTCGGCATCACTGTGACACCTTTTAAAGTCAGGGAAGGAGAAGGATAACAGAGGCAGACACTCTGGTGCTTTATTCCTTTATGTTTATTTGTAAACATTCCCCTCAGGTATACCCTCCTTACCACTCGCCTTCTCCTGCTCCGCCCTCCATTCACAAATCAGCGCTTGTCCACGCCCCTGCCTCTACAGATGGTTTATCAGCACAAGATTGAAATCATCCAACTTTGTCAAATGTTGTACGTAAATATTTGTTGATATTGGTGTAATAACTTTTAAAAATGACATATACAGTTGGGGAACTAAGTAGTGAATGCATCAACATTTTTTTCCAGTAAATATATTTCCAATGAGGCTATTCACATGAAATCTTCACTACCATGCGATGAAAAACAGCCACACAGCATGATGCTTCCACCTCCAAACTTCAATGTTGGTATAGTGTTTTAAGGGTGATGTGCAGTGCCATTTCTTCTCCAAATATGGTGTGTAGTATGACACCCAAATAGTTCAATTTTGCTCTTGTCTGACCAGACTACAGTCTCCTAGTATTGCATAGGCTTGTCCAAATGAGTTGTAGCAAACTCTAAATGAGCTTCGGCATGCCTTTTCTTTAGTAATAGAGTCTTACAGGGTTAGCGTGAGCAGTGGAGTGCATTGCCTATTGTTTTCTCTGTGATGATGCCACCTGCTGCCTCCAAGTGTTTCTGGAGCTCTTTCCAAGTGGTCCTTGGCTCTTGGGCTACTCTTCTGACTATTCTTCTGACTCCCTGGTCAGAAACCTTGCGAATTGCTCCTGTGCATAGCCAGTTGATGATGGAGTGATGTTGTTTCCACTTGCAGATAATGGCCCCAATGGTACTTATTGGAAGATTCAGAAGTTTTTAAATATATCTGTAACCAATTCTATCAATATGTTTTGCAACAATAAGGTTGCGAAGGTCTTGGGAGAGCTCTTTGCTTTTACCCATCATGAGATGTTTCTTGCTTGACCCCTTGGTAACGAAAAGCCTTTTTATAGACCATCAATTTACTAACCCAACTGATATTATTTGCACAGATAGGAAGTATAATTACTTCTGTATTTCAGCTGGTGTATGCGAGTTCGGTGCAGTATGACTCTATTCCCACCCTGATTGTAAAACAAAACATTATTGGTTACAGTGAGAACGTGCTACGATTGGTCAGTGCAATGTGGCCATTATCCGATTGGCTTGAGTAGACTGTGGGCGGTGTCTACCTATTTGTGGATTTATGTGCACTCTTGACATGAGAACTGCTTCAAAACTAGTGATGTAAAGTTCAGATCATTATACTGATTCGGATCTTTAAATCTCGTTCAGCAAAATGAAAGAATCTTTTTTTCGAGTCATTTCGTTCATTTCAGCAGAATATAATTAAAATGTTACATGTTAAATTCCCCAACACATCTGGTACTTAATAAACTATAAAATAAACTATAGGCTAATGCAACCAAGGCTGAATTATGAGAAACGTAAATTATTAATTAAAAGCTTAGCTGGGTCTTCAGGCTATGCGGTCGGTTAGTTCACCTCACCTCCCGATCCAAATCTTCTTTCTTTTGTCCCGTCACATTTGTTACATCTGTTCTCCAGAAACAGAAATGATTAGTTCACGGCTCGAGTCTTCGGGTCCGAGTGATTCGTTCATCCCCTTTCTGGTATTGCATGGTGCATTGCCTATTTGGCAGTCACCGGAAGAACGGACGACTCGAACCCGATGACGCGAGTCGCGAGCTAATCATTTTTGTTTCCAGTATTGCATGGTGCTTTGCCTATGAAAAATGAACGACTTCACCGGAAGAACAAACAACTCAAACCTGAAGACTCAAGACGTGACATAAGCATTTCTGTTTTCGGTACAGAACCTATGCAGATGTTTCAGTGCATACCCGCCCAAAAATGAACAAATCACTCTCTGAGACAACTTCATTTTGAACTAATCATTCATGAACGACACATCACTATTCAAAACCCACAAATGTGTGCAGCAATCAACAAATGCACAGGGCGATTCACAAATGAATGCCAGGCAGAGTTTGTGAGATGAAAACATATTTGTAAAAAAAAAAAATAAAAAAAATAAAAAAAATTATTCACAAATCTCATTTTATTTATTTGTGAATTTAATTCATATTTTGTGAAACTCCTAACATATATTTGTGGATCTCATTCTATTTATTTGTGAATTTGTTTAATTTTTGTGAATTTTGCTACAATTATTTGTGGATCATAATCGATTTATTTGGAAATATGCAACAATTCTAACACAGTACTAGTAATAGTAAAATTTTGACTGTGGTAATAGGCTCATCCATTTTTAAACCAGTCTGTTTGTTAGTGTCTGTTGGTGTCTGTTGGTGTGAGTTGGTATTTGTTGGTGTGAACATTGCAGTCATTTTCCCCAACATTCTAAATCGAACGGCCAACTTTTAAACGTGGGTGATTGTCGGCGTTGTTCGGCGCCTGTCGATGCAGTGTGAACCAGGCTTAAGATCTATAAATCTCTAACTTTACAAGGGCCAATAAAATACAGAAATACCAAGGCCGTAAACGAGAGAAATGACGACCCTTTTTTATGCTCTTTAAATCAACCGATGGCAGCGTTTCATAAAATCATCGCGTGAATTAAAGGGGGCGGAGCTTCCAGAGGTGCTTGGAATGTTGAGGGAAAGCAGTATCAGAGGTCGGATGGACTGAACGCCGTCAAGACGGTGGAGTGATTGGCTTTAACCTAGCGCTTTAAATAGAATCATAACAATCTCCAGTTTCTATGTTAGTAAACTACTTGGATTTCGTCTACTAATCTTAAAGGTAAGGTGATTTTTCATGGAGCAAATTTCTAGCTAGAGGCAGCATCCAGTTACGAGCAAGTGTTTATATTAGCTTTGTGTTTCTGTTGCATCAAGGGTAAGGATTTTGTCTGGGATAAATCAACAAAATACAAGCAGAATGAACGTTTCCGATTCTGTTGTAAAACTATCTTTCGTTGTCTTTAAATATGCATTTTTTCCCCCTTTTGCATAGCATAGGCTAGCCTACTTTTTGTGATGCTCTAAGTAGGCTGCGTTATTCGAATGTGTCGCTTTCTCTCTCTTTCTATATAAAACGAGAGAACCATTGTGTTTGAGCTTTTATGTTACTAGCATTTCTGACAAGTCATTAAAAATGGATTTATATGCTTACGACCGAGTCTACGATTGGACACTGACCAGGTCCATATTCGTAGGCTAATAGAAAGAAACAGGCCTTTTACCTTTTTGATAATGTGCTCCTGTTCTCACCGAAATGTTTTTTTTTTCTTTCTTCATTCATGCTTCACACATGACGATGCAGCCAAACCAAATACAGCGAAATAGATTCCAGGAACTGTTACTTTTTTCAAACTGATAAAAAAAAGAAATTGGAAAAATATATTTATTGTATCTCTCCGAGGCCGTTGAAATGACCCCTGTTACATGGACTGTAGTATTTCATAACGTAAATGTTCTGGCGATATTAGCTTCGCAGTACTGATGCACCGAAAGGTTGCAATATGTAAGTGACAGACCACTAGTAATTGCATGCTACCTGATTTGATACAAATGTTTCTCTTGGGTTTTGATGACTCATGTCATTCGCATGACCTAACAACGCCAATCATTTTGATCAACATAATGGAGGCCACTTTTAAATATGTTCAGCCACATCAAATGGAGGGCACAATCCAATTAAATGCTATGTAGTAGGGGTGTAACGATGCACTCCGGCCTTGATTCAATTAACAAAATGTTTTAAGCAAAATTTGAATGAAAAAATTAAGACTGAAAAGACTGATTATTTATTTATTTATTTATTTATTTCTGAATCATAAACAGTGCAAAACAATGTGCATTGTCTGTATAGCACTAAATTTTTAAAAAAATGCTATGAACAAAGGTGTACAAAAATGTAATACAGGTTCAGTGTACCTTAAAAATAAATGTATAATTTCTCCAAGAAGTTATGTATAATTAATTGTATGTATTTTATTTATTTATTTATTTATTTTTATAGTATTAATGCATAATTTTTTATGGATGCACAAAAAGCACCAAACTGCAGTCCTAAATGAATAATAAAAACTCCCTTTCACTGCACCTTGTGGTTTGTTACTGACTGCCTTTAGGAATATTATTTTACTTGTGTTTAGTTTTGATCATAGTGGTTTAATTAACATTACAGATCTTACTCATGCTCCCACTGTGTATCAGCGCGTCTACACTGCGCGTGATCAGCAACGTGGCCTTGTTACTAATCCATCACTTCCGTTATAATAAACTACAGAAGTTATACTGCAATCATGCAAAAATACAGCATATAATGACAATAAACTTAAATTAAACTAAACCTTTTAAGCAGCTTGTACTAGTTTCCCATGCCCCTTACACACAGTGGAGCATTTTGGATACAAACATAAGTTTGTGCTCTTGCAGCACTGTTTGATCTCTGCAGTGTTTAATATAAAATGCACCCCTGCCTTAGAGGACTTTCTTCCTCAGTCATGTGACTATTTCGACTCCGTCTCATGGTGACTGAGGTCATGTTGGGAATAAAAGGTAACTCTGACATAAACAGTAAATTGAAGAAAGTCATTGTCTGTGACTCTGGGTGTCTGCTAATGCTAGCGTGCGTATGACGTCATGCGCTGTCGACTAGGAAGCGGCTTATACTTCTGGTTAGTAAAAACATCCCGCTAGTGATTTACGTTTATTCACTTAGCAGACGCTTTTATCCAAAGCGACTTACAAATGAGAAAGATACAAGCAAAACGATATCAAGCAGAGAACAATACAAGAAGTGCTACCATACGAGATCTATTAATTGAATTCCAGAAGAAGCAAAGTGCAGAGTAGAGGTGCCTTTTTTAAAAATTTATTTATTTATTTATTTATTTTTATTATGAGTTTGTTAGGTGTTCATTGAATAGGTGCGTCTTTAGTTGTTTTTTTGAAGATGGTGAGAGATTCTGCGGTCCGGATTGATATTGGAAGTGCATTCCACCACTGAGGAACAGTTAGTGTGAAAGTTTTGGAAAGGGACCTAGCGCCACGCTGAGTTGGAACTGCTAAACGTCGGTCACTAATTGATCGCAGATTACGAGAGGGAACGTAGGCCTTCAGGAGAGAGTTGAGGTAGGAGGGTGCTGTTCCTGACAAGGTCTTGTAGGTGAGCATCAAGGCCTTGAACTTGATGTGGGCAGCTACAGGAAGCCAGTGGAGGGAGATGAAGAGGGGTGTGACATGGGTTCTCTTGGACTGGTTGAAGACGAGGCGCGCTGCAGCATTCTGAATCATCTCAAGGGGTTTGATGGAGCTGGCTGGGAGGCCTGAAAGCAGTGAGTTGCAGTAGTCCAGTTTAGAGATAACAAGAGTCTGGACTAGAATCTGTGTAGCCTGTTTGGTGATGTAGGGTTGGATTTTCTTGATGTTGTAAAGGATGAACCTACAGGACCTTGCAGTTGCTGAGATATGGTCTGCAAAGGTCAAGCCATTATCAAGAATCACCCCAAGGTTCCTGGCCGTCCTGGTTGGCATGAGTGTGAGTGAGCCGAGCTGTACAGTGAGGTTGTGGTTGATTGAGGGACAGGCTGGGATGACGAGAAGCTCAGATTTTGCCAGGTTAAGTTTAAGATAGTTTTCCTTCATCCAGACCGAGATGTCCGAAAGGCAAGCAGAGATGCGTGCAGAGACTGATGGATCGTCAGGCTGGAAGGACAAATGGAGCTGGGTGTCATCAGCATAGCAATGATAAGCCATGAGACTCAATCACCTGCCCTAGAGATGTGGTGTAGATAGAAAAGAGGAGTGGACCCAGAACTGACCCCTGTGGAACGCCAGTTGTGAGTTGCTGAGTTTCAGAAATACCTCCCCTCCATGATACCTTGAAGGATCTGTCAGAGAGATAGGATTCCACCCAGCGCAGAACCATTCCAGTGATGCCCAGGCTGGAGAGAGTTGACAGGAGAATCTGATGGTTCACAGTGTCGAAAGCAGCAGAGAGGTCAAGTAGGATGAGGACAGATGATCTAGAGGTTGCTCTTGCTAGTCGTAAGGCTTCAGTGACGGAAAGCAGAGCAGTCTCCGTGGAGTGGTTGCTCTTGAAGCCAGACTGCTTGGTGTCCAGGAGGTTGTTCTGTGTGAGAAAATTTGAGAGTTGTTTAAAAACGGCTTTCAAGAGTTTTCGAAAGAAAAGGGAGTAGGGAAACAGGTCTGTAGTTGTCAACTATAGCAGGGTTGAGTGATGGTTTTTTAAGCAGTGGGGTAACCCGGGCTTGCTTAAATGAGGTAGGGTATGTGCCAGTAGAGAGTGATGTGTTAAAGATGTGTGTGAGTGCAGGTAATAGTGTGTGAGAGATGGACTGAAGAAGGTGAGAAGGGATAGGGTCAAGAGGACAGGTTGTGGGATGGCTAGAGAGGAGGAGTTTAGAGACATCAGTCTCTGAGAGGAGAGAGAAGGAAGTCAGTTGGGAGTTACCCGGAGGAGGAGTCAGTCTATGCGTGTCTGGGGCTGAGAACAGGTTTCTGATTGATGTAACCTTGTTGGTAAAGAAAGTCGCAAAGTCATCTGCAGTGAGAGAAGTAGGGGAAGGGGGAGGAGGGGGACAGAGTAGAGAGGAAAAGGTTTTGAAAAGAATGCGGGTGTTGGGAGAACTAAGAATCTTCTCTTGGTAGAATGTGGCTTTAGCAATGGAGATGCTATTGGAAAAAGAAGAGAGAATTGTCTGGTAATTGGTTATAGTGATTGGTAATTGGTTATAGTGATATTTGAGATAATATTACCTTTCTAAAATTCATACACTAGACCAGGGGTGGGCAATCTTATCCGGAAAGGGCCGGTGTGGGTGCAGGTTTTCATTCCAACCAAGCAGAAGCCACACCTGAATCTATTGAAAGCCAAGATCAACTGATTAAACCGGTAGAATCAGGTGTGCCTCCTGCTTGGTTGGAATGAAAACCTGCACCTACACTGGCCCTTTCCAGATAAGATTGCCCAACCCTGCACTAAACGGTAGAGTACACAGTGCATAGTGTAAGCGTACAGTACTTCATTTGGGACAAAACTTTAGTATTTACTCTCCGAAGCATTTTTGGAAGAGGAGTAGTGTAATGAGTAAATCTCCCCTGTGACACGCGCAGACCAACTGATCGATAGTGAGATTTGTTGACAACGATTTGTTGATCATCAATTTTATTGATTAGTTGTTGCAGCTCTAGTAAATATGCTCAACTAATAGAGGTGGGATATTTTTTTCTAATGAAAGCGTGCATTTCTTTGTGATTTTCAAATAATCGAAGGAAACAAACTATTAAACTATATAAATTATGGTCCTACTTGAGCAGAGATCATATGTTGCTGCAAAGTGCAGACTTCAGTTCTGCAACTACCTTTTTATGACATGTTTTGTACATGTTGGGCAGAGCAGTTTGGGAAAAATATGGTTACAGTGTATCTTCTGGTGAGAGTTTTAACAAGGTGTTTGAGCCACTGTGCTCCACTGTAGCTATGGGAGCCATATCTTTCACCATGTAATAACAAATTGGCATCTTTCCATCTTCTTGAATCCTTTTTTATATTGTGTAACATTTTTTAAATGCTTGTGTTATCGACACCTGCTTTGTGGAGGCACTTGTTGCTGGGCGCTTGTCAGTCTCTCTTTTTTTCAGCCATCACAACAATCACAACGTGATTGTGCTGCGAGTGTTGAAACAGGTTCCTGGTATTACCTTTGGTCGCTGAAACGGTTTTTCTGCAATGTTTACATTTGACGTTATCTTGTTCGGTGTCTTCTTTACTGAAGCAAAAACGCGTCCAAACGACGGGTACTGCATTGTTCTTTGGTACAAGCTGCTCCTGTTGCTCAGTTGACTCGGTGTTAGAGTCCGCCTCCATGTTGCTTCCATGCCGCTGACTGGACGGGGTGGAATCAGGTGACTATACACGCAGTAGTATGTTTTTAAGGGGAAAGTAGCAACAGGATTTAAAAAACGAAATAACCGACAAGGGGAAATTACATCGGTTAGAGGTTCTGAATTTCGGTTTCGATTACTATTTGATTAACCGTCCATCCCTACTCTCAATAGTGGCAAACAAATCTGCGCTGTCAACCGGTTTGAATGGGTTTAAGCGGCACAGACAGCAGCAGTGACTATATTTGCAGCAATTTTCCATAAATATTAACTCATAATGTGCATTGATTACTACGTTGACTACATTTTTAGTAGAACAATTCCAGCATTATGAATGTGACATTTACAGTCAAAACTTGAAAAGTAAATGTTCAGAGAATGTATTTATCATCAGTATATGGAACCATCTTTTTATATTTCCTAACCCCCTGACGATAGTGTCCAGACATCAAATATCAGTTTGTACACATGTTTTCTATTTTAGACAAGGGAAGTATATCAGCATGTGAGAAAAAAGGACACTAGTTTTTGGAGACAATATACTTTGCAAGAATTCTGTGGATTCACAAACCATATGCATTAATACAAACTGAATGGAGAAGGGTTGGCTCTCCATAGAACATAAAGTATTTATTTTATTTTAATTTTAGGTTTTTGCATTTATGAGGAAAACCCATTGTTATGGAAATGACCTCTGTCCGTTACAGATAGGACAGTTCTGAATGCAGAACTTACCTGACTATGGACAAGCTTACAAAATGCTTTAAAAACTTTAACAAAGACCTCTAGTGGGTATTTAAACCACCAAACTTTGTCCACCTGAGACATCAGTATGGTAGGGCTGCACAATTAGTCGACTTTAACTGAAATCACTGTGGTTATGGATAATTTAAACCTGCGTTTACAGCATCTCTAATGCTGTTAAGGTATAACCAGTGTGGCATTGTTCAAGACTCAGTTTAGATACCTTGAATTTGGTGTGTACATAAGACCACAAAAAGTACAGAATTGCAAGCTAGATCAGCAGCTATATTAAATAATTATCATATTGGAGTTCAAATCGCTGGTTTCACCTACAATCTGAAGACATGCAGATCAGGTGAATTTGAGACACTAAATTGCCCATAGGTGTGAGTGTGAATGAGTGGGTGTGTGTTATCCCTTTGATGGGCCGGCCATATGTCCAGGGTGTTTCCCTGGCTACAGCCAGAGATGCAGGGATATGCTCCAGCATCACCGTGATCCTACAGAGGGCAAGCAGTGTGGAGAATGGTCAGATGGATTGATGCATGGAGTTCAAATCACAATCATGTGTAAAAATGATTGCAATATTATGTTTTGTGTCAAAATGATCACACTGTTTTCAGCCAGACTGCACAGTTCAGTGTGCAATCGAAAGTAAAAATAATCGCAGTATTATGCTTTGTGTCAAAATAATCGCTAGTACTAGGGGCGTATCCTGGCCTGGGCATTCAGGGCTGCAGCCTCGAGGATTCTTTTATTTTTATTTTTTTTAGCACTGAATAATTCTCCACTTGGAGCGGTTTGGCACTATGTAACTGCACGTTCCTGAAAGAAGACAGCAGTGTTGTAACCTTGTACCTTCAGTGAACGGAGTCAACACCGATCAGACATAGTTTACAGGAAAATATGTGGAAATACTTAGGTCTTATTGGCTGACAGGTCTCAATTCTGCCAAACGCTAGCTCGCACAGTCAGTTAGTGTGATTGGGGGGGTGGGGGGTGGATATGGGCGACCATATGGCTTCTTTTTCCTGGACATGTCCTCTATTTTTGAACCTTAAAAAAAGTGTCCAGCTGGGATTTCTAAATTTGTGAAAATGTCCGGGATTACGTTTTAGTTTCATTATGCTGTGCTACTATTCTCACTGTACGCACGAAGATGAAGCACTGTTGTGTATGGCACCAAAAAGTTGCTTGACAATAGCAGCTAATGACCATGGCCATATAAAGTAATATTTTAAATTTCATGTTATCGCAATGCCTCAATGGCCATTCAAATGTGTAAATGATGGTAGGAGGTACACTCATGGCATATTTTATTTGATTATTTTGATGTTCAAAAGAATGTAGGAAAAAATGTAAAACATGGGAAGAGTGAAAACAATTTTATTTGTATATATTTGTGATGCTGATGGTGTGTTCCAAGTAGAGCTGAAACAACTAATCGATAATAATCGGTTATGAAAATCCTTGTCAACTAATCTCATTACTGATTAGTTGGTCAGAAGCACAGTGGGGAAGCAAGACCTCGTGCTTGCAGGACAGTACTGCCAACATTTGAAAAGTTGCTAAGGTTTGTCCAAAAAGTTGCTAGATTTGTTGCTATGCGGTTTTTTTTTTTTTTTTTTTTTTTGGCAAAACATAAAAAGTCGCTGAAGGGGTCTAAAAATTCGTTAAATTGGCAGCACTGACAGCTGCATAAAAGGCAGGCTAAGCTCCGCCTCTCCCTGGCAAAAAGAAAATACAGAGGGAGAGGGAATGCAGGATTTTTCCATTTATGCGAATTCTATTTGAAAAGCAATAAAATACCAGTATCCAAATTATGACCTGTCTGTGTGTTGTTTTTTTTTTTTTTTTTTTTTTTTTCTCCCCCTCTTGAAAACAATTTGCGTCCCCTTCCGATCTCTCGGAAAATGCATTAAAAAGTGATGCATAAATACTATTATATAATAAAAAGTAATATATAAGTGTTTAGTCATTATTTTTTTATGGATCAACAAAAAAACACTGAAGTAAACTACAGTCCTAAATGAATAATATATATTCTGGTGTGTGTCTGTGTGTATTGGGTTCTTTTCAGTCTTATATAATTAGACAAACAGTTGTGTAAAGTTTTAATTTAAGTTTACATTTGTAACACTCAGTTTGTGGATTTTATTTTAAATAAACGAAAAAAAATGGTACTGAAAGTTTGCCCCCCCCCCCATCCGATTAATTGATGATAATAATAATAATAATAATAATAATAAAAATAATAATAATAATAATAATAAGAAGAAGAAGAAGAAGAAGAAGAAGAAGAAATAACAATCGGCCAACTAATCGATTGTGAAAACAAAGAGGCATAATCTTTACATTGTGAGGATGTTATGCATCGATTGTAAATAACTTATACCAGTGCAAAGGTATATTATTTACACTAGAGATTGACCATCAGATTTTTTAAAATAACTGTTGATTATTTGCATGTTTCTGTGCCCGATAACCGATATGCAGAACCAATATTTATTCATTGTTTTACTTCTGTTTTTGACACAATAACAACACCATTGAACTGAACAAAACGCTTTATTTACAGCAGTTTTGTCGATTTCACTTCCTCCTTCATACAAAACCAAAAAAACTCTTCTTTATACACCAATAAATAAAGGGGTCTGAAAGAGTGCAAAAAATAAAGTGCACTGTTACTTAACTGTCTTTTTATTTATTTGTTTGTTTATTTATTTTCTATAAAAGCTTTCATGAGGTAAACAGATTACATGACTCTGAGTTTGTCTCTATTTATTAGTGCCAAGCTGCTTAAACTGCATATCAAGCAATTATGTAACACATCTAATTTGTGCATTAATGGCTATGTTTAAAAAAAAAAAAAAGTTTATTCATTAAATCAAAGCAAGTATACTTTACCTATGCACACCATTGTTGACTCGCCTCTCCTCAGATTCAGTACTGTCTCAAAACGGCCACAAGATGGTGGATCCGATATTACAAAACCAATATCAGAGTATGGAGAAATGCTTAAATATTAGGAAAAATATTGGTAAAACTGATTATCGGTCGATCTCTATTTTTACAATGTTTTAAGGTCACTAATATTTCTGACATGATATCTTTTTATTGATTTTATTTAATTTGTCAAGTTGACAATAGCAGTAATTGTGTCCCTTTGCGTTTGTAATGCAGCATGTGTTAGAACACAGCCACTGGTCGAGGTACGTGTCCCATACGTGGTAGGCAGTGGCCACAGGCTTTAATAATATGCACAGATTTTTAATTATGAATTATTTAATGCACAGACTCTACTAGGGCTGCACAATTAATTGAATATTGATCTTGACTACGATTTTGACTGCCCACGATTACATGAATATGATCGATTGCGATATTGATGTTTAAAGTTCGTCCTCCGCTCATAGAAAACTGTGCTGCATATCAAATCAAGCGCTTCCTAAACTTACAGCCAGTCACCTTAGAGTAATTCAGGGATGATGTCATTTTGCATGCCAAAACCCGGAAACGAGTTAGTATTTTAACTTGCGCGAGGGGAAGTCATGACACTGACATGTTGCTAAATGGGACTACAGGACTACAGACGTTGTCGGGGACATTACACGTCATCACGAAGAACACAAAACCACTTTGCAGATAAACTGGTTCAGGTATGCTGTGCACAATTCCCCCCACAAAAAAACATGGATGAAGATTCATCCACAGAGTAAATCCGTATTATGGAAAATGTTTTAAATCAAGTTTGGAAAAGTTGTCAGAAGCTTGGTGATGGTGACGTGGAAGTTGAGCGACCATGGTATAGTCCGTTTATAGCATGCGGTTAGCTGATTATTTATGGAGATTGTATTTAGGCTTCAAACTTTATAAAAGTTGTGTTCAATTATGAAAATCATTTTGATTGTTGTAAACTTTTGTTGATTACAGAGCTTATTTTTTGTAATAATCCAAAAGCCTTGGGTTTTTTGTCGAGGGAACCAGTGTGATGCTAACTTCTGGGTTCCGGTACAAAATGACGTCGTCCCTGCCCCACACTATTGGGTGATTTGGCTGAGACTCTCCTCCTGTAAACACTGTTTTTGCCTTTTCTGCATAGGTCTGAATTGTTTTTGGTTGCATATTGTTATATTTGATTGCATATTTTCATTTAGTTGATGGCATTTTTATTTTTACTTATTTGGTACAATTTTATTTATATTTTGCTTCTACGAGATGATTCACTTTAAGGACCATTCTAATTTCATGCAAAGATTTGTACATTAGCAGGAATGTAGCAAAATTTGGAGGTGAAAGCAACGGTCTGTTTATTTAAA